>NC_133330.1:178173057-178305707 GCF_042186555.1 Aquarana catesbeiana
AAGGTTCTTAAACATCTCTCGTAAGAGACTCTATTCACAAGTAATTAACTTATATTCACCCTTCTAACAAACAGAACAAGATGGTTTTCAATCTGCCCATGAAACCATATATAAAGTAATATGTATAGGACTTAGAAATTAGCTCTTTTTAACCTCAATAGTTCTCACAGCACTGTCTCGTAACCCCTTGCCCTGAAGCATATTAAAGATGTAGAGCACCCTGAGGTGCCTACCTCTAATGCATATCTGGCATTTTTGCCCGATATTCCTACATTGATGTGGTCATTGTAGGCAACAGAGGGGTATGTTACCCCAGATAAGTTAAACTGTGGATGTCTAATATCCTTCTAGTTCTCTTGCATGATAGAAGTAATGTATTTAGGAGACTAATACTCGGCTATAGCCAGTGTTCTTTTATGTTTTTTATGTTCATTTATGCTAATTTAAAAGTTGCGGTTATATTGAGACGTTTCTTTCATATTTCTAACTTATTTTTGCTCCACTTACCTAATCAGTTCCTCCCACTAGCTCCCAATAGTGTAGCTTGAGGATTTGATAAGAATTTCAAAATGAATTTGCTCACTTCACACAATTTTATAGTTTCTTCTTCTGTTCTAAGTACACCCCTCACATTTTTTTATTTCAATACTTTTTATTGAGTATTTCAGATATTAACCGATTAGTACGAACTTTTCGAACAAATAACACAGTATACATCCGTATAAGAACGTTTGAGTAGTTAACTATAACAGATCATTAACTAATCAGTAGAAAGAAGCGAAAGTATGTAAAAGTAAACGGGTCAAAGGTGCTTTACGTGCTTTTGTTATGTTTTGTCCATATAGACCAATGTTTGTCAAATATGTTACAGTGCATAGAGTTTTGCATAGAGATTGCAATGAGTCGTTCAAACATATAGTTTCTGTGGACTGCTCATGTAACATCTGAGAGATTTATAGAGTGTTATTTTTGTAATTGCGAATATCAATATGCGTGTAATGACTGGCCTGAAGTTGGGTGGGAATTTTTCTATGCCCAAGTGAAGGATTGCTAATGCTGGTTCAGGAGGGGTTAAAATTCCTGTTAGGGAGGAGATTAGCTGGAATATTCGGTTCCATAGGCTTTTTATATTTGGGCACTGCCAGAACATATGTAATAGGTATCCTATTTTCCCGCAGCCCTTCCAACAGTGTAGCAATGTTTCTGGGAAATAGCTTGCTATTCTATATGGGGTATAATGCCATCTGTTTGCCATTTTGATCAACAGTTGCCAATGCTTAATACAGTGTGAAGCTTTGTGTATTTCTCTGAAAGTATGTTGCCATTGTTCATCTGAGAAGGTGGTGCCCAAGTCTGTCTCTCACTTCCCCATTGCTATTGTTTTCTTAAATACTAGTTTATCATGGATGCGGTTATAAAATAATTAAAAAATTCCTTTTAGGTTTTGTTTGGGGGTTGAGTAAAATTGCCCTTTTTAAACCCCCCTTTCCTTTTTCATTTTTTCATTCCCATAGTATGGATATCGTCTTGATCGCAACATTTATCCCCATTGTTTCTCATGCTTGACTACACGCAGGTGTGCACACACATATGTGTGTACACATGTGAGCTAAATTCCTTCAGTCACACTGTTGCTCTGCAACGCTGTTTTAGAGATTTTAGAAATGTTTTTTGCTTCAGTATGTGTTGTTGTTTGTTGTTTTTTGCTTCTTTTTTTGCCCACTATTTGTATATGTGCATCCAGTTTTAATGCCCTTCGATGTTTGGTCCCATTGATCCTTTTATTTATCTGTCCAAATGTTGAGTTTGCTGTGCTCTCCTCTCCCCTACAATTTCCCTGTCACAAGTGGCAAGCCCCATAACTACAGGACATTAGGACCCAGGAGCTCTGGCAGTTAGAGCATATAAGCCCTTATGCAACATGGCCCCCGCTAGGCCTGAAGAAGGAGCGCATGCTCCGCAAACACGTCAAATATTTGTCCACCGTCCCAACTGGAAGTGTCGTCATCTCCCGGCTTCCTGTGTGCTCGAGGTCCAGGAAACGTCGGCAACCTGCTCCACTTCACCAGTGTATAGGCACGGATGGACTCACTCCCGGATGTTTGTTCACCTACTCTTGACATGCTATTTTTAATCCTACTCTTGTGAGTATATATGCTACACTTGTTCATTAAAAACTTATCGTTTTACTGCACTTAGAGTGGCGCCTCTGTGCTTTCTCCCTCAGCCTTCTGGTTTAGGAGAAAACTCCATGCCATCAGTGAAGTCTGCATAGGAGGGTGTAGAGTTTTCATTTCTCATGGTATCCAGATGTCGCCCATGAATGGTGTTAAGTCATTCATTGGAGATTTGGTCCTTTCTATGTCTACCCATAGTGGTGTATTGCTCTAGTATAACCAGTATTTGCTATGGTCCAGTCTAACTGCCCATAGATAGTCCTACAAGTCCACTAGTCCTGCCCCTCCTACTTTTTTGTGAGAGGTGAGGTTATTGCTTTTTTGCCATCCCAAATGTACTTCCAGATTAGAGTGGACATCCCAAATGTACTTCCAGATTAGAGTGGACATGGTTTTGAGGTAATGGTGAAGTATATGGATTGGTAGGTTGCGGAATATATATAAGATTTGTGGCAAGACTGACATTCTGAAGGCAACTATTTTGCCTAGCCAGGATAGTTCCTTTTTTTACATTTTTTAGTTGGGTTTCCAGTTTGGTAATTAGAGGATTCATGTTAGCTTTAACTAGTGCAGAGGTTTGTCAGTGTGATTCCTAGGTAAGTAATACCGTTCTTACTCCATGTATATGGGAGTTGTTTTTGAAGTATATTCCGTATGGAAGGCGGTACTCCTACAGTACATCTAAAATTAGAGATTTAGTGAAGTTAATTTTGTAATACTAGATGTCGCCAAAATCCAATTTTGTGGGCCTATTCTAGGGATGTGAGTGGGTTGGTCAAGAGTAGGATGACATTGTCAGCAAATAAGTTTATAGTGTGCATGCTAGAGCCAAACTGGAAACCTGTGATTAAGGGGTGTGTCCTAACTGCTTCGGCCAATGGTCATATGATTAGATTAAAGATGGTCGGTGACAGGGGGCACCCCTGTCGTGTCCCGTTTGATATGTTGAAGGGTGTGGATAGGAAGCCAGCTGAGTATACCTGCAAATGAGCATGAGTATAGAGCCAAAATAGCCTTGAAGCCAAACCTGGACAATACAATTTCCATGTAGGTCCAATGGACCCTGTCAAATGCCTTCTCTGCATCTATAGGCAGCAGCAGAGAAGGCGTTAGATTTTTTTAGCATTGTGTATCACGTTTATGATTCTTCTAGTTGCATCTGAGATTTGTCTCCCCTTCACAAATCCCATCTGGTCACATTGAATAATCGAGGGAATGATATTCGTTAATCTTTTGGCTAGTAGTTTTGCATATACTTTGATGTCTGAGTTGAGAAGGGATATTGGTCCATATTGGTGTGTTGGGATCTTTCCCTACTTTGAGTAGGGTTACTTTATGTAAAAGTTGCAGAACTGGGCATTTAATTTGGCAAGTTAATGTTCGTAGAGAGATGGAAGGTTCAATCCTTGTAGAAATGTTTATATTTTTTCTGTGGTTGGTTGAGGCGTGGTGGGATCTTTGTGTAAGTTATATAGTGCGCCGTAGTATTGGGCAAATTGATTTGCTATGGCTTGTGGGTTTATAAAGCCTCCAGCAGCACTGAATGTGCATTCAGAAAGAATGCTGGATGCAGGACAGGCAAGTAGCTCAATTGCATATTGTGCAAGCTCTGGCCAGTGATCCATCCTCAAGACCCAGTAACCCAGTGGATTTTCAATTGGAAAGGTCTCCAAGTCTGATCTTGCCCCTAAGTATTCCTGCACCATGTAAATCAGATGCTGGCGATGGTTGCTGGAACCGACCTTGGGGCTGCGGACTAAAGATATGTCTGAACGCATCGGTCAGACAGCCACCTTCTCCACCGCTCCTTCTGTGACTGACCGAAGCCTCAGCAACACGTTGTCCAGGAGGACCAGGAAATTGTAACCTCCCAGGCTCAGGAAATGTATTGCACAAACCTTTCTGCAAGGCCTCCCGAAGATGTTTCATCCTCTGCTCCCTCTGAGAAGGCTGGATAAGTTCTGCAACCTTACCCTTGTAACATGGATCAAGAAGGGTTGCCAGCCAGTAATGATCCCTCCCCTTGATACCACGAATCCGAGGGTCCTTTCACAGGCTTTGCAGGATCAGGGAGGCCATGCAGCGAAGGTTTGCTGAGGCATTTGATCCGGAGTCCTCTGGGTCACTAAGGATGACATGATCCACAGCCACCTCCTCCCAGCCACACACAAGTCCATGGGTTTCTGGGAACTGAAAACGATCCCTTAAAGACTGCTGCTGATGCTGAGTGCTAGGCTCCACCTCCATGCTGACACAATCTTCCTCCTCCTCCTCCTCTTCCTGTGTAAACGGCGGGCCCACAGGAATATTGTCTGGATAAAGGGGGCCTTGAGAGGTAAGGAAGTCCTCCTCTTCCTCCTGCTGTTCTGCCTCAAGTGCCCTGTCCATTATTCCACGAAGTGTGTGCTCCAACAGGAAGCCAAGAGGGACAGTAACACTGATGCATGCACTGTCACTGCTCACCATCCTCGTGGCCTCCTCGAATGGTGACAGGACAGTGCATGCATCCTTGATCAGTAGCCTCTGGTTTGGTGAAAAAAGCAAAGCTCCCCTGACCCTGTCCTGGTGCCATACTCACACAGGTACTCATTGATGGCCCACTGCTGCATGTGCAGCTGCTGCAGCATTGCCAACATTGAGTTCCACCTGGTGGGCATATCACAAATGAGGCGGTTCTTGGGCTGGTTGCATTCCTTTTGAAGGTCAGCCAGCCGAGAACTGGCATTATATGACCGGCGGAAATGCCCACAGAGTTTCCTGGCCTGCCTCAGGAGATCCTGTAAGCCTGGGTACCTGCACAAGAACCACTGCACCACCAACTTAAGGACGTGAGCCAAACAAGGAACATGGGTCAAATGTCCCTGTCAGAGGGCAGAGAGGAGGTTGGTGCCATTGTCGCAAACCACCATTCCTGGCTGATGTGGTGTCAACCACCTCTGAGTCTGCCCCTGCAGAGCTGCCAGAATCTCTGCCCCAGTGTGGCTCCTGTCCCCTAAGCAGACCAACTCAAGCACCGCATGGCATCTTTTTGCCTGAGTGATTGTGTAGCCCCTTGAATGCCTACGGAGCACCGCTGGTTCCGAGGACGTATCTTCAGAGGAAGAGGCCATAGAGGAAGAAGAAGAGGAGGGGGTGGAGGAGAGAGGTGTGGCAGAATCATCACTACTAGCATTTTAGAGGTGTGGTGGCCGAACAAGCTCCAACAATAATGCGCCCTGTCCTGCATCCTTCCCAGCTGCCAGCAGAGTTACCCAGTGCGCTGTGAAAGAAAGTTATGGTCCCTGTCCATGCCTGCTGGACCATTAGTCAGCGTTAATATCCACCTTACCACTGACTGCCCAATGAGGCCAAGACATTGCCTTCCACATGCCGGTAGCCTTCCGTGAAAAGAAATGGCGTTTGGGTACCACACATTCCACAAATTCAGGAAAGGGGGCAGAGTCTACCAGCTGAAAAGGCATCAGTTGGAGTGCTAGCAATTTAGCCAAGCTAGCATTCAGCCACTGAGCTGTGGATGGCTGAGACCAAATTTCTTTCAACGGTTTAACCACTGGGGTAGGGAAATTTGCCTGCTACAATCTGATGTTGGTGTAGCAATAGCAGATTGCCCGCAAGTACTTGGCACACCTAATTCTAAACCTTCATTCCTCTCAGTGCAGGTTTCTGAGAGGACTGAAGGTATAGTGGGGTTGGAGATCCCAGCTGATGAGGAGCAAGGAGAGGTCCGCCTTGTTCTTTGGTGTGGGTCTTTTAAGTACTGTTGCCAACGGACTGCATGGGAGGTCGACATATGTCTGGTCAAGCATGTGGTGCCCAAGCGGCTGCTGTTTTGGCCATGCTTGATATGCTTCAGACATATGTTGCAAACAGCAATGGTGCGATCTGCTGCACACGTATCAAAAATGGTCCACACCAAAGGACTTTTCAAAATATGCGGGGAGTCAGCAGCGCCCTGCACATGCGGAGCTCTGCGGTGTGATGCAGTCGGGTGGCTGCCCTTAAGCTGGCCCCTGGAGGGCATCCTGCCTTGTCAGAGATGTGCCTCCTCCTCCTTTCTATCAGGCACCCAAGTTGAGTGAGTGACCTCATCATCCCCTCCCTCCTTGTCACTGGAGAAAACCTTGCAGTATGCTGCAGCTGTGGGAACATGACTGCCAGTTTCTTGTCCTTCTTGGGCACCCCATCTCTCTCGGCTCACATTACTGCCTTCCTCAACCTGGGTACCATCATAGGAGCCTTCAAAGTGCTGCGTATCCTCCTGCAGCATGGACCCAACACTATGGTTGAACAGTTTGGGGGACTCCTCCGTGCATGATGGTGGGGCTAGGGAAAGAGTGACTGATGACATGGGCTGATGAAATAAGCCGCTTTGGCAGCTGCATTGGCAGGCAAACTACTCTGAGCCTGGGTGACAGAGGATGAGGAGGATGAGGACAGCTTAGTTATCCACTCTACCAACTCTTCTGCATGTTGTGGATCAACCCGGCCAGCTGCCGAAAAAAAGGACAAGCGTTCCCTACAGCCACATGCTGAGGATGCACTGTGTCCATAACCAGCTCTGCTGGCTGTAGACACAGAGCCTGCTTGCCCTCTTTTAGTGGCCTGTGAGTGTCTGCCTCTCCTTAGTGGCCTTCCAGACATACTGTAAAATTTTATTAGCAAAACACCGCCTGAAGTTTACTAGAAAAAGTACACCAGGAATGACCTACAGTCAGATATAGGCTTGGCTAGACTAGAATGCAGTGGATATATATATGTAGGAGACTGCATATATATTTAATGCAGCGAAGATCACGGAATCACCTGCCTACCTGCCTGAAAGTGTATTTGAAAACGTACACCAGGATTGGCCTGCAGTCAGATATAGGCTTGGCTAGACTAGAATGCAGTGGATATATATGTAGGAGACTGTATATATATATATTTTATGCACTGCAAATCACTCAATCACCTGCCTGCCTGACTGAAAGTATATTTGAAAACGTACACCAGGAATGGCCTGCAGTCAGATATAGGCTTGGCTAGACTAGAATGCAGTGGATATATATGTAGGAGACTGTATATATATATATTTTATGCACTGCAGCTCACTGGATCACCTGCCTGCCTGAAAGTATATTTGAAAACGTACACCAGGAATGGCCTGCAGTCAGATATAGGCTTGGCTAGACTAGAATGCAGTGGATATATATGTAGGAGACTGAATATATATTTTATGCACGGCAGATAACTGAATCACCTGCCTTCCTGCCTGAAAGTATATTTAAAAATGTACACCAGGAATGGCCTGCAGTCTGATATAGGCTTGGCTAGACTAGAATGCAGTGGATATATATATGTAGGAGACTGTATATATTTTTTATGCACTACAGCTCACTGAATCACCTTCCTGCCTGAAAGTGTATTTGAAAACGTACAAGGGAATGGCCTGCAGTCAGATATAGGCTTGGATAGATTGGAATACAGTGGATATATATATATAGGAGACTGTATATATATTTTATGCACTGCAGATCACTGAATCACCTGCCTGCCTGAAAGTATATTTGAAAACATGTACAGGAATGGCCTGCAGTCAGATATAGGCTTGGCTAGACTAGAATGCAGTGGATATATATATGTAGGAGACTGTATATATATTTTATGCACTGCAGCTCACTGAATCACCTGCCTGCCTGCCAGTACATTAGAAAAAGTACACCAGGAACAGCCTGCAGTCATATCTAGCTAAACTGGATACAGTGGATGTGTGTGTGTATATATATATATATATATATATATATATATATATATATATATATATATAAAGACTGTATGTGTGTATATATATATATATATATATATATATATATATATATATATATATATATATATATATATATATATATATATATATATAGATAGATAGATATCTATATATAGATCTATCTATCTATCTCTCTCTCTCTCTCTCTCTCTCTCTCTCTCTCTCTCTCTCTCTCTCTCTATATATATATATATATATATATATATATATATATATATATATATATATTAAATGCACTGTAGCTAGCTGAATAATCTGCCTGCCTGAAGTATATTAGAAATAGTACATGTCAGGAAAGGTTCCCTCTGCTGGTAATATCGATCATTTGGCGTGCAGTACTGAGGCCCACCAGCAGGTGTCTCCTGGCAGTTTGAAGCTGTCAGAAGAGCTTTTCCCTGCTGGTATCATGTCATCTTTTGATCGCAGTACTGGCATCCACCAGCAGAGGGATCCTGGCAGTGTGGAGCAGGTATTACTTTCTGCAATCAGGCTTCATCTGACCTTGTTAGCAGCTATTGTATAAATACCCGGCAAATGCACACACACCTTGCCCTGGTATTGTCCTTGTGCCCTGACCTGCAGCCTGTTTACCTGTTATCCTGATCCTGAACCCTGATTCCTGATTCCTGTATCCCCTATCCTGAATCTGTTATATCTGTTCCTGTATCCCTGGATCTTTGCCCTGCAGCCTGATCCCTTCCATCTTTTTCCCTGTCTGTTTACTCCTGGCTTCTAGGGTTGCCACATCATCCCTTTAATCCAGGACACACATTAATTACACAGGTTCTGTGGCTGATTAAGGTGGTAATTAAACTCACTTGGTGCCTTATCTGTAATAAATCAGCCTCAGAACATGTGTAATTAATGTGTCCTGGATTAAAGGGATGATTTGGCAACCCTACTGGCCCCCTATCTACTGATCTCCTGTTTATGACCCTGGCCTGGCTTGACTACGATTCTGGTACTCCCTTTTGCTACATATGCTGGTTGTTATATTTTTACTGTTTGGTTTGTTCACTCTGTTTGTATTGGTGGTGTGTTCACATGTATATGCATTTACCTTAATAAACTTACTTTCACCTATTTAAGTCTGGCTCACTCTGTCACAGTCTTATATTTCTGGTCACATCTGGTTTATGACAGGATACCAGGGCCATCCCTGACCGGAAGTGGCTGCACAGGGGAACCATTTTGATTCAGTTTGGTTGCAAACATGAATGCCAATGAGGTTATTTATTTTTCTCTGCTGGCTAGGGATGAGCTTTGAGTTCGAGTCAAACTCATGTTCGACTTGAACATTGGCTGTTCGCCAGTTCACTGAGGTGTTTGCGGCAAATTCGAAAGCCGCAGAACACCCTTTAAAAGTCTATGGGAGAAATCAAAAGTGCTAATTTTAAAGGCTTATATGCATGGTATTGTCATAAAAAGTGTTTGGGGACCTGGGTCCTGCCCCAGGGGACATGGATCAATGCAAAAAATGTTTTAAAAATGGACGTTTCCTGTGGCCTGCCAGGTTGTGTGCTCGGATAAGGGTCTGGTATGGATTTTTGAGGGGACCCCACGCCATTTTTTTAAAAATTTTGCTGCGGGGGGTTTGGTATGGATTTTGAGGGGGACCCCCACACCATTTTTTTTTAATTTGGTGCAGAGTTCCCCTTAATATCCATACCAGACCTGAAGGGCCCTATGGTAGTCCAGAGCAGCAGGATTTAACAGCCCACTCAGACCCTCTGTAACGGGGGGTCATGGGTTTCTGGTAAGTGGCCAGGCACTCTATTTATGGTGGTGGACCCCAAGCACCCAAGCACTTATGATTCCATATAACTGGACCCTCTTTGTATTTTTACACCACACTCGGGTGTCCTTATATGGACTAATACTCACAACTTTTTAAACTATTGTTGCACAACTTATTGCAGCCTTTGATGCTTATTTATATATTTTTTGCACATGCCCCTTTTTTTGAATATAAGATTATATGTCTATTTGAATTTGGTTTAAGGTGAGGTCTGGACATATATGATTACTTCTGTGCAGTACGCTTTAGACCAGATCTAACATTGGTTCCAAACAAATGACATACCATTATGGGTGGACATCGAAACTGCAATAACACCAATGAAAGATTTAACCTTACTACTTATGACTGACAGGTGGATACCATGGGATACGAAAAAATTGTCTACTCCAATGCAGATCTCATTAAAAGCATGGAGATTCATACTGGAACAAACATACAGGACATAAATTACAAAATTCCCTTAACATTCCTAGAGAAAAAGATTCAAATGCTGACAGTCAGGGACCTGACAAACAAGGGCATAATACATATATCAGACCTTTATAACGGAACACAACCCAAATCTGTGGAACAAATCATGACACAATACCACCTTCCAAGTGATAAGAGATTTACATGCTTGAGAATTACACACTTCATTAAATCACAACCACAACCGACTATATCCCTTCCGAGCAAAATATGGCAATTTTACTCAACAGCTAAACACAAAAGGCATATCTTTCTTTTATAACATCACAAGGAATAAACTCACACTTATAAAAACCAAAGCAATGAAAAAATGGGAGGAGGAAATGGGTACCATCTTCTCAGGAGAACAATGGCAATAATCATTCAGGGAAATACATAAAGCCTCTCATTGTGTCTGTTACTGTTTTTAAAAATGTACAAGTTTTATTTATTATGGTTAGTTGCCATAAATATGTTTGGGTCATTTGTGGTTGTATATTATGCCCATAGCTCAACGTTGGTTGGTTCACGGGGAGCATTTCACCATAGACAGGGATGCGCCTGTCAGACTCACATACCTCTATCTAACAATGATGTGGGCGGAGTATTGGCTAATTCCCACCCCCTGCCCTACAGATAAATATTGAGCATTGCGCTGTGAGACCACGCCCTTCGTAAAAGTCATGATGACGAAACTAGTCAGGGCGTGACCCCACGGCTACCGGAACTTCGTCACGACGCTGTGCGTTCCAAGCTTGAAGCCACTCAACCGGAAGGAGGAAGTACTTGACGCTGTGACCAGTAAAATCATTATTTCCAGCTTGTACTTCGCTCTCTGGCCCCAGCGTTAGTGAGTATTGGCAGCTCCTATCCCCAACCGATTTTGAGCTACTTTATTAACAATGGAACGGCACTGCGCCCAGAGATGATTTTATGTAATTTTTAGATAAACTTTCAAAACGTTATTGGACTATGTGGAGTCTCTTTTCCATTGGTGGAGTCTTCTGGTGGCTCTAACCACTTACACAAGAGGATCCCTGGAGTGATTGGACCTTAAGAAATAGTCCATGGCCTATTAACCCCCGGGTTCTGGTGAGTTGGAACCCCTTGTGGGGGTGTGTGGAGCACAAGGTGATCTAACGTGTGGTGTATGGTGAATTCATCCTATTGGTTACACACACCCTATCCATCCAGGTAGAGACTTTCATCTTGTCACACTTGTCTTTGCACAAAATCTTTGTGTTTTTTATTTGTATTTACAGCAGAGACATTCATATCTGTCAGTTCATTCTACTTGACTGACATAAGCACCGCTTTTGATGTGTTATTAGGTTTCCATTACAGTCACAATTTTCACATCATTTCTTAGATGGCATTACACGCCATATAGAATAGCGAAATACTTCCCTGGAGCATCGCCATATTGCTGGAGAGCCTGTGGACAAATGGGAAACGTATTACACATGCTTTGGTATTGTCCCACAGTTAAAAGCACATGGAATCAAGTATTCCGAATGATCTCCGCTATAACAGGAATGCTCACACCCCCGGACCCGGCCCTGGCGATTCTCCATCTGAACATAGAGAAATTCCACACAGAATTCAGACCAGTTACAACACATATACTACTAGAGGCACGTTTACTGATCCTACAAAACTGGAAATCCACAGTAGCAATCAACATGTCAGACATAACTAAAGCTGTACACAGAAATTACAGTTTCGAACGTCTCCTAGCAATAAATTCTTTGCAATGTGCAACATTTGACAAGTATTGGTCTATATGGCCCAAATGTTAATTGTGATGATTTGAATTTGATATTTGATGCCTTTGAGGATAAAGATGAGCCAAGAGGTTGCTCCACAGAGTTGAATTTACTTGCTTATATTGATTTTTGCTGAAAACAAACACAATGAACGACTTTTCAAGATGTACATTAGTTGAATGTGTATATCATTATGACCTTTTACATTATATACTATGTTTCCTTATGAAATAATCAATAAAAAACATTGGATCAAAAAAATAATGATGCATTGGACCTTTGCAGAAAAACAGCTGCTTACACACTTATAGCAGTGACTGCTTTGGAAAAAAACTTTTTTCCAGAGAGGCACTGAGCACCCATAGGGTTCATATGTATTTGGTTGCTGATAGAGTAGTTGAGATAGTCTACTAGGCAGGCTGATGATGGGGAGGTCTACCCCAAAATATGGCACCCCAATGAGTGAACTCTGAATGGTGGCTTTGAATCCCAGAGCAGCTTCTTCTTTCATCTGGGCTGCCTGAGGAGTGCTTGACTCCACCTGTGGCTAGGGCTGAAGATCTTTCCCTTGGACACTGGACTATTCCCAGCCCCTGCAGTTTTGCTGTCCTTTATTACAATGATTGCTATTGTATTTTTATTAGCCTTTTATAAAATGTTGTTTTCAACTACTACACTAAAAGCCTGCTGCACTGCTTCTTTGTGTTTGCTTTTATACATCCATCTTGGAGTCCTCACTCCTCTTAATGCAAGCTGGCTGCATAAGACTGTTAGTGTCAGGTTCAGCCATGTACTCTTTTGTTATAGGGGTTACCACTTAGCCTTTAAATGTAGGGAATGCATGATTCGTTACATTTTTTAGTGGTAGTTCATATAGATTAAACAAACTTTTTTTGCAGCTATTTTTATTGTTTCTGTTGTATAGCTTTTATTTTTACTTACCTAATAGTACCTGGGAGTTTTTTTTATTGTGTTTATTAATTCAAGTGAACCAACTTTACATGTATATCTAAAAAAATTAAGTTTTGTTGTTTTTGGAATAATTGTTCCTGCTATTCAAAGCAAAGTGTTTTTAAATATTCCAAATATATTAATATAATAATTACATTTAAAATATTAACTCAGAAAATAACAATTATAACAACTTAGCATGGTAGCAGGAAGCTACCCCTGTCTCTTCTCCCTGAGCCACCATTGATGCCTTCACCAATGTCTATCCTCCTTCATTTCCATGAGAAGCCTTTGCTCTCTTCAAAATTTCCTATGAAGTCTTATGGAGAGATTTATCAGCAGAATATTTACTCAGCACTATCCCTTGAAGTTTCCAGGCTCTCTCCCACACACAGATTCGAGCAGTTCATAATGACAGCATGGTGCCCAGCATCTGAAACTTACCCAACTGTGAAACTGGGAATGATTATCTTTAAAGTCTGCAGCATACATATTGATTTGGTACAAGCAATTGAACTACTTACAGACTGGAAGATTTGGCTGCTTAATGACCAGGCCATTTTTTGCGACATTACACTGCGTCACTTTAACTGACAATTGCACGGTTGTGCGACATTATACCCAAACAAAATTGACGTCCTTATTTCCCACAAATAGAGCTTTCTTTTAGTGGCATTTGATCACCTCTGCAGTTTTTATTTATTGGTTTGCGCAAAAGTTATAGCGTCTATAAACTATGGGAAAGATTTATGGCATTTTTCTGGCATTTTTTTTTCTTTTACTAGTAATGGCGGTGATCAGTGATTCTTAGCGGTACTGCGACATTGTGGCAGACAGATCGGATACTTTTGACACATTTTTGGGACCATTGGCATTTATACAGCAATCAGAGCTATAAAAATACACTGATTACTGTGTAAATGTCACTGGCAGGGACAGGATTAACACTAGGGGGCGATCAAGGGGTTAAACGTGTTCCCTAGTTAGTGTTTCTAACTGTATGGGAATAGAACAGACTGGGGGAGGAGGCAAATCGTTGTTCCTACTTACTAGGACCAAACAATATGTCTCCTCTCCCCTGACAAAACAGGGATTTGTGTGTTTCCCCATTCTAGCTCTTGTTCCCGCAATCGCGGGTGGCTGGTATGCATCCAGCGGCTCTTAAAGGGGAAGAAATACTCGTACAGCGATTTGCGGGAATGTGCCACTTTGCTGATGTATATCGGCGTGAGCCAGTCGGCAAGTGGTTAAAACAAGCAATTCATCATCAATTAAAATACAACATGTTGGGGGTTATTTACTAAAGGCAAATCCACTTTGTACTGCAAGTTCACTTGAAAGTGCACTGAAAGTGCACTTGGAAGTGCAGTCACTGTAGATCCGAGGGGGACATGCAAGGAATATAAAAATAAACAGCATTTTAGCTTGCACGTGATTGGATGATAAAATCAGCAGAGCTTCCACTCATTTCAGATCAACCCCTTAGATTTAGAGCGACTGCACTTCCAAGCGCACTTTCAGTGCACTTTCAAGTGCACTTGCAGTGCAAAGTGGATTTGCCTTTCGTAAATAACCCCCATGGTATTGATTAGAGTTGGGCCAAACACCCCCCCAGTTCGGTTCGCACCTGAAGTTTGTACCTGAACCAGAAACCCTATTAAAGTCTATGGGACCAAAACTTGAAAAATCAAAAGTGCTTATTTTGAAGGCTTATATGTAAGTTATTTACCATAAGATAAGGTATGGGAGCCTGGGTACTGCCCTGGGGGATATGTATCAATGCAAAGCTTTTTTTTAAAGATAGTTTTTAAAGGAGCAGTGATTTTAATGATGTTTAAAGTGAAACAATAAAAATGAAAAATTCCTTTAAATATAGTGCCTGGGGGTCCCCTTAGTTTGCGTGTAAAGTGGCACATCTGTACCATGTATAGAACCTGCTGCAGCAAAACTGACATTTCCAAAGAAAAAAAAAGACACTTAAATTGATTTTTCTTTATTTTGTAAACAACGGCTTGAGTAGACAGTCTGTAGGATGAGGCTACAATTTAGTGCACTTGGAACCATATTAGAGATTTTTTGGATTAATTCTGGTGTCTCTTTTGCAGACTTTGAATGAAAATAACACATTTTTGCACCACATTGAGCAAGCCTTATGTGAAGAAGTCAAATTATAGTACACTCAGGCCAAGATTAACATTTTTTTTAGATAAAGTCAGGTGTCTCTTTTTCAGACTTTGGATAGAAGTAACAGGTGTGGAAAAAATGGGCTTTGGGTGTTGGTGGTGCCTATGCACCTTAACCCTCTTGAAAAAAAATCTGTTTATTTTTCTTAACAAAACATGTCAAACAATGCCCAAACATAACCCCAAAAGGGACGTTTCAAAATAAATTTACAAAACTAATTTGCAAATTGCTTCATTATTCTTCCTCCTCATATATAAAATACATTATTACTCCTTATTTGTCTCCAAGATGTCCAGACAATGTCCCATCAATATACTCTTTAGTATTGGTGAGCTGCATGTTCATGTAGCCATCCACAGAGACCAGGTATCCCTTGTATTCCATAACCCACAGTTTCACCATTACTGGCTTACCAGTAAGGCCATGTAAGGTGACTTTTGTGACAGCAACAGTTGATCAGTGTGATCACCTGACTCCTTATAGGAGTACAAACTTTTTTTTACAGTTTATTCATCTATTTTATATGTTATTTGATTGCTGCAATCAGCATTTTTTAATAAAATTTCCAATACGTTATCACACTATGGGAGCCCTGTTTCTTTCATGTGAGGGGAACCCGGAGTTCTGAAGGCATACTTATTTGGACTGAATAGCCCCAGGGAGAACCTCACTGGAATCCTAGATGCTATCGGGAGCCGGAGATTATATGCTGTTTACCCCTGTAGGGGTGCATGGAGCTGGTGAGTGGGGATCCTTGAGGGGGAGCACCGGAGTCACTGGATATCAACTGTTGCTATCACAAAAGTCACCTTACACAGATTACTTGGATTTGGTGGAAATATATGGAACTTTGCAAGCTGGGACTTTCACAAATAGATTTTTTGATTTTTTGATTTTCTGATTGTTTGATTTTTTGATTGTTTGACTTTACTAATTTTTTCACTTTTTTATTCCTTTAATACACATTTTTGCACATTCAATGTGGTTTTAAATAATCAATTTCACATTTTTCTAGGTGTAATAGGTTTTTTAACGCTGATGAACTGTGTATAGGCTTTATTCAGCTGCCCAGCTGTCTGCTGGGGGATAATTTGGTAACATCTATATCAGTTGTTATAATAATAATAATTGGGAATTGATTGATGGTTAATGATCACATTAGTTGAGAAGAGGACTTTTTATTCACGTATTTATCTAACCCTTTAGCACACTTAAAGGGGGGTGGGTGTATTTACACCTTTTTACACAATAAAGATTTAGTTGTTTGTATACACTGGGACGGCACATCAACCAAAATTGACACATATTCAATATGTAATTTGTTTTTATTTTTAGAGTGCACATTTGGGCACCCAGTAGAGATAATATATTTAATTAGGTATCCAACACAGGTAGCGCCACTTACCCCTATTTATAAACTCAATCTAACCTATCCCACCCTTTTGAGGGTGTGTTTTAAAGGGGGGCTGCAAGCCTGGGTCCGTGAGCGCGGAAACCTTTCTCTATTGCAAGAATGGTGTCTGCATAAAGCGGGCCTTGAGAGGAAAGGAATTCCACCTCTTCCTCCCACTGCTCTGCCTCGTTTGCTCTGTCCATAATGCCACGCAGCGTATGCTTCAGCAGGAACGCAAGATAGCCTCACTGATGCATGCATTGTCATTGCTCACCATCCTTGTCACCGCCTCAAATGGTGACAGTACAGTGCATGCACCCTTTACCAGCAGCTATTGGCATGGGAAAAAAGCAGAGCTCCCCTGAGCCTGTCCTTGTGCCATACTCACACAGGTACTCATTGATGGCTAGGGATGGGTGAGCGGTTCGGCCCGAGCATCAGTTCGGGCCGAACATTTGCCCATTCGGCAGTTTGCCAAACACTTAAATTTGCAGGGTGTTTGCCCCGATGAACCCCCTACAATGCACTGAGTGCTGCAGAGTGCATTCTGTGCCCTAATTGGGCAAAGCTTTGCCCAATCAGGATGCAGTGTATGCTGGTTGTTAAAGAGCGGTTCCAGAAATCCGGCCACGACATCCTTAGCAACCAATGAGTCATCAGCTGTCAATGGCTTTCCCCGCTGACAGCTGAGCAATAAAAAAAAGTGCAGGTTAAAAAATAAAGAAAAACTTATGTGTGCCCCCCCAGTCCATACCAGGCCCTTCAGGTCTGGTATGGATTTGGAGGGGAACCCCACGCCAATTTTTTTTTTAAATGGTGTGGGGTTCCCCTCATAATCTATTCCAGACCCTTATCCAGGCATGCAGCCTGGCAGGTTAGGAAAGGAGGGGAAGGAGCGAGCACCACCCCCTCCTGAACCGCACCAGGCCACATGCCCTCAACATGAGGGGTGGGTGCTTTGGGGCAGCACCATGTTGATGGGGACAAGGGCCTTTTCCCAACAAACCTGGACTGTGGTTGTTGGGGTGTGTGTGCTTTGGGGCAGGGGGGCTCTTCTTCCTCTGCTATATCCATCACCCAAGTCACATCAGTGACCTTATCATCATCATCCCTTTCACCCTCATAATCACTGGAGCCAACTTGGCAATACACTGTGGCTGGGGGGACATAACTGACAATTTGTTGTTTATCGGTGTTCTCCCCTCTCTGTCATCATCAAGAAGCAAGTGATTGACGCTGCATTCAAATAATTCTCCATGCATGATGCTGAGGCTATGACAGGAGTAGCTGCAAGGAGGCAGAATAAGCTGCTCTGGCAGCTGTAAAGGACGGCACACAAGTCTCAGTTTGTTTGATATAGGATGAGGAGGATGAGGGTGGTTTTGTAAGCCAGTCCACCACCTCCTCTGCATGCTGTGGCTTGATAGCATGGGCAATCACTAAACAGAGAAAAACTTGCCCTGTCCACCTTTGCCCTTTGGGAGAGGAGCACCCCACTCCCTCATCAAGTACCTCTCATTAGTGTCCACTTGTGTCATGGGTGGAGACCTCAAGATTCTCCCCTTTAGAAGAGTGTATTGCTCTCATGGTTCAGAGATGCAGGATCTCCCAGTCTATGGATAGTGTAGGACCCACTAATTATGGGGTACTTTGACGCAGTAAGTGGGCTTAGCACCATATAGCAATATGGTGTGACCAAATCCCCATATTTTTTGATAATGTTTTTTTAAAATGTTTAGGTGTTTTTAAACTAGCCTTGCTGGAGGTAAATGTCTTTTTTGCATGTGTGCGCTGTAATATTTTCTTCTATTGTATGGTCTTATGGCTGCACCATCTTTAATGCATCTTTTAGGGTGTGCCCCCAAATATCTTGTTTGTATATTGTATGAATTCTGACCAAATCCCTTTGGGTGAGGAGCACCCCACTCCCTCATCAAGTACCTCTCATTAGTGTCCACTTGTGTCATGGGTGGAGACCTCCAGATTCTCCCATTTAGAAGAGTGTATTGCTCTCATGGTTCAGAGATGCAGGATCTCCCAGTCTATGGATAGTGTAGGACCCACTAATTATGGGGTACTTTGACGCAGTAAGTGGACTTAGCACCATATAGCAATATGGTGTGACCAAATCCCCATATTTTTTGATAATGTTTTTTGAAAATGTTTAGGTGTTTTTAAACTAGCCTTGCTGGAGGTAAATGTCTTTTTTGCATGTGTGCGCTGTAATATTTTCTTCCACCTTTGCCTGTGGACACAGATGCTGCTGGCCCCCTCATAGTGACATGGGAACGTCAGCCTCTGCTTGTTGGCCTACCAGACATGATGATGGGGGGCTTAATACCCACATTTAATAGATATTGGGAAATGTGTAATTGGATGCACGTTATTCAATGAAAAGTGCTTTTTAAATTGAGGACTACTGCTGACATAAATGTAAAAACGCTAAAAAATTAATAAATAATATATAAAAATGGGCAACAACAGCATCACAGTCAGAAAAACTGCGGCTGACAATTAAAAAAAGGGGGCAAGCAGTACTGGACAAAAAAAATGCAGCAACCAAAAAAAAATGGGTATACAGGGGTAAATGTTATATAATGCTGTGTTAAACACTGTACTACACTGTACTACACTATACTTACACTATACTCACACTATACTGACACACTATACTTACACTATACTCACACTATACTCACACTATACTAACACACTATACTGACACTACACTGGCACACTACATTATACTCACACTACACTATACTCACACTATACTCAGACTACACTAACACTACACTGACACTCTACACAATAACACACAAACCCGTTAAAAGCAAAAAGAGTCCTGCTCTATCGCCACTCCAACAACACACTGCAAAAGGTTCCTGTGGGAAGAATAATCTAACAGAACAATAATTTGTATTACAATCATTTGTCTAATACACATGCAGATATTCATTCACTGGATGAGAAATTATAAAACTCCAGCATTGATGAACAACTAGCCAACATCAAAATCAACAGAATGCTCACCACATCAATCTGTGGATGGTTTGTGGTTAATGATTTTTATTTAATTTAAGTAGAGCTTCAGTTCAGTAATTGTGGTGCACAGGTGTGAAGTGAAATTTTGATGTTTGGCACTGGGCTGGAGTTCTGCTTGAATGATTCCACGTAGGGCTGATTTACACATGTGCTTTATTGCTGTCACTCTGAAAAGTGACCTGGGGTAAAAGTAAATGGGAGCTGAATGTTAAAAACAGTAATGGTCATTGACAAGAGACTGTCAAACAAATGGAAGGTAGTGCTATGCACTGCTCTTCAGCAACATGTACTAAAGCAAAAAACATTTTTCAAAGTTCTGTTTGGTAGGGAGCAGTGCTTTTATTAGGGGCAACAATAAAAAAAAATTACAGTTAAATGACAGATACTTCTTTTTGTAAAAAAAAAAAAAAAAAAAAAAAAAAAAAAAAGCAGCTGGGGATTCCCTTTGCCAGACACTTATCCTAGACGAAGGCCTGGTATATGAAGGAATTTGTGTTGGCGGCTGTGAGGATTTTAATGGTACTCCCATAAACAACTACATATACATTTGTTCTAAAAACATGATTTTATTACATCAGTTAGATAAAAAAAACACATTATATTACATTATGTCATACTCAAGGCACTAAAAATGCTCTCCCTCAATAGGATAAATACAGGGTGATTCCAACAACTATATGGTAAAGTTTGTCACATAAGACTTATCCATTTCTTCTCAACAAGTTTATCTTCAGAAGTATTTTGTAGAGAGCAAAGTATCTATAGAAAGACAATAATGATCATGATATAAATGTATAACAACAACGACATGTATACTCTGGAATAATGAGCATAGAGATCTGATCAAAGGAGATGCATACAGGCTTACCCACAGCCAATATAGTTCACAGCAAGGGGCACGTCTCCCCAGCGAGTATGGGCGTACTATAAGAGGAAGAATCCTGCCTAATGGGAACATTATATATAATACAATGTGAGCAAGTAAGATAAAATAAAATAGCCAAAATGCAGCCATGTATTTACTTTAGATCATAATACACACCAAAATCAGATTCCAAACAGACCCACAATGACCATAAAGTATTTTCTAAGGGAGCAAATGATAATAGCACTTTAAAGGTCAAGGCAATGCTGAAGTTTGTTGTATCCACAACATAATTGTATACAGATCTAAACCATGGGGTAATAATAAAGATATTAATGTATATAAACCTCCATAGGTCTTTAACCACTTCAGCCTCGGAAGAATTTGCCCTCTTAATAACCAGGCCATTTATTGCAATACGACACTGCATCAATTTAACTGACAATTGCACGGTCCTGCAATGCTGTACCCAAACAAAATCAATGTCCTTTTTTTCCCACAAATATAGATTTCTTTTGGTGGTATTTGATCACCTCTGTGGTTTTTATTTTTTGCGTCATAAACAAAAAAAAAAAGAGCGACAATTTTTTTTTTACTTTTTGCTATAATAAATATCCCAATTATTTTTTTTTTTAAACACATTTATTCCTCAGTTTAGCCCT
The DNA here is from genome assembly GCF_042186555.1 of Aquarana catesbeiana. Taxonomy (NCBI): domain Eukaryota; kingdom Metazoa; phylum Chordata; class Amphibia; order Anura; family Ranidae; genus Aquarana; species Aquarana catesbeiana. The sequence goes on from NC_133330.1 coordinate 178,194,158, forward strand.
ATATGTATTCTTCTACATTTTTTTGGTAAAAAAATCGCAATAAGCGTATTTATTGATTGGTTTGCACAAAACTTATAGCATCTAAAAAATAGGGGATAGATTTATGGCATTTTTATATATTTTTTTTTTACTAGTAATGGCAGCGATCTGAGATTTTTAGCAGGACTGCGACATTGCGGTGGACAGATCAGACACTTTTGACACTTTTTTTTGGGACCATTGACATTTATACAGCGATAAGTGCTATAAAAATGCACTGATTTACCACTATGTTCCACCGTGTATTGGACTCTGTCCCTCCAGAATCACTAGAATTATACCGGGTTCATAGGGCACTGGGCCCTAAGTCAACTGACCCAGACAGACCCCGTGATATCATCTGTCGCCTGCATAGGTATACCCACAAGGAGGACATTCTGTGCAAGGCCTGGACGATGGGAAAAGTTAACTTTGACGAGGCTACTATCAAAATCTTCCCAGACTTGTCTAAGGCGACCCTACAGCACCACACATATCGGTGGGGATTCCCGTTTGCCCTGACCGTCCGGAAGGAGACATCTTCCTTTACACTACATCGCCCAGCGGGCCTTTCAGAGCTGTTCACTTTCCTGGAGATTTTGCCTATCTCTGTACCAGATTGGCTGCAGCCGTTACAGTTCCGCACCCAGCGGCCGGGTCTCCTGTTCCCACAAGTGGGTCCACCTCCCCGCTCAGGCAGATCACGGCGTAGATCTCATACCCAGAGGCCAACCTCTTCATGAGAGTCATGATGGTACCTCTGTTACTGTGGAAGCCTATTCAGGACTCTCCCACCCTGCCTGAAAATACACTGTCTTGTCTGTCCGCATGAGAATACGCGAGCGACCATATGCAACCGCATATCAGGTACTACTTCTTATACCTTGTCAGAGGGCTTTGTACCTCAATTTTTTCTGTAGACCCTGCCTGGCCCCGCTGAGGACTACAACGTGGAAGACACCTATTCCGAAACATTGTTAATGCACTTATTTCAAACTATTTATCTTCCCTACACTCCTCGCCTCCAGTTGACTTTGTGCCTCAATGTTTTTTCTCCCCAGTCAGCTCATGCTTTGCAACCGGTATATTAGTGATAACGCTGAATGCCTTTTAAGGGACCTATCCATCATGCATATTGCCTTGAGGGGTATACCCCCCTTCATATTCCACCCCCCTTTTTTTTCCCCTCGCTACAGGGGTTTCTAGCAGTCAGTCACTGCCACTAAAAAGCGCTATCTCTCATATACTCACCAGCCCATAAGAGTGTGACTTACCTGAAATGTGTACAGTGATTATTAAGGGCTTTAGTATTGTTTATATGACACTGGGGAATTCGAGGCCTTACAGTAACATGGCAAAACTCTTTGCTAGGCATGGGTGTTGGGTTGGGGTTCCGACTCCCTCAATTTTACTGCCTAGATATGCTGTATCTCACAATTTGTGGGACTGCGACGTAGCCCCTTCTGAAGCCTGTAGACACTAAGGTGTCTGCCCGACTCAGGAGGGGCTACTAACTTTATTCTCTATGTTCTCTGTATATGGAGGCGTTTGTTGGGTTTTGTTATTTTATTAGGTTGACCCTGTGGGTTTTTCTTGGTTGATGGTCCTATGGGACTACGAAATGGACACCGCAGCCCCTCTTCATTGAGGTGGGGGTGGGGTCTCCGGGTTGGGGCTGGTTGCCTATATGTTGGTTACTCATCCACTGGTCTCTCAACACACTGAACTAGGATGCAGATACCCTGAGACATAGCCTTGGGCGGCAACCCCCACCTATGCCTCTCCACAGCAGAGATTTCTTTGTACCTGGGTGAATTATCTGATTTATCTAAATTATCTTTTTACAGTGTATCCGCAGATGTCACACTCTTGGCGCTGTTCTGCTGTTACATGTGTGACATCCAGAGTTCATTTCTACTATTATATATATAGTTCATTGGTCGTAAAATGTTCTTACTGTCATTGGAGGGAGGGGAGCGGTTTCCTTCTGTCCACTCTTGACCACTTCCCCACTTAGGCCTGCGCTCAATTAGGTGGTAGATTGTGTGTGAGTGCCTCTACTATTCTTACTTCTTTAGCTATCAGCGGGAGTCACGGGTTTTCTCTATACTCCCCATCCTCCCACTAGGGTTTCAGACCCCCCCTCTGCTTTCTTCTCTAATCTCCCTTATCTCACCACTTCTTCTTTCTCCTTTTCCCCTCCACTTCTCCCCTTCCCCCTCCTCTTTGTGATGTGTGTAGGGATGAGCTTCGAGTTCGAGTCAAACTCATGTTCGACTCGAACATTGACTGTTCGCAAGTTCGCCGAACAGCGAACAATTTGGGGTGTGTTCGCGGCAAATTCGAATGCCGCGGAACACCCTTTAAAAGTCTATGGGAGAAATCAAAAGTGCTAATTTTAAAGGCTTATATGCAAGTTATTGTCCTAAAAAGTGTTTGGGGACCCGGGTCCTGCCCCAGGGGACATGGATCAATGCAAAAAAAAGTTTTAAAAACTGCCGTTTTTTCAGGAGCAGTGATTTTAATAATGCTTAAAGTCAAACAAAAAGTGTAATATCCCTTTAAATTTCGTAGCTGGGGGTGTCTATAGTATGCCTGTAAAGGGGCGAATGTTTCCCGTGTTTAGAACAGTCTGACAGCAAAATGACATTTCGAAGGAAAAAACCCATTTAAACCTTCTCGCGGCTATTGCATTGCCGACAATACACATAGAAGTTCATTGATAAAAACGGCATGGGAATTCCCCACAGGGGAACCCCGAACCAAAATTTAAAAAAAAATGACGTGGGAGTCCCCCTAAATTCCCCCTAAATTCCCCCCTAAATTCCCTTCAGGTCTGGTATGGATTTTAAGGGGAACCCCGCGCCAAAAAAAAAAAAAAACGGCGTGGGGTCCCCCCAAAAATCCATACCAGACCCTTATCCGAGCACGCAACCTGGCAGGCCGCAGGAAAAGAGGGGGGATGAGAGAGCAGCCCCCCCTCCTGAACCGTACCAGGCCACATGCCCTCATCATTGGGAGGGTGCTTTGGGGTAGCCCCCCAAAACACCTTGTCCCCATGTTGATGAGGACAAGGGCCTCATCCCCACAACCCTGGCCAGTGGTTGTGGGGGTCTGCGAGCGGGGGGCTTATCGGAATCTGGAAGCCCCCTTTAACAAGGGGACCCCCAGATCCCACCCCCCCTTGTGAAATGGTAAGGGGGTACTTACCCCTACCATTTCACTAAAAAACTGTCAAAAATGTTAAAAATGACAAGAGACAGTTTTTGACAACTCCTTTATTTAAATGTTTCTTCTTTCTTCTATCTTCCTTCATCTTCTAATTCTGGTTCTTCTGGCTCTTCTGGTTCTTCCTCCGGTGTTCTCGTCCAGCATCTCCTCCGCGGCGTCTTCTATCTTCTTCTCCTCGGCCGCTCCGCACCCATGGCATGGGGGGAGGCTCCCGCTCTTTTCTTCCTTCTTCTCTTCTTCTCTTCTTCTCTTCTTCATTTTCTTCTCTGGGCCGCTCCGCATCCATGCTGGCATGGAGGGAGGCTCCCGCTGTGTGGCGGCGTCTCCTCGTCTGACGGTTCTTAAATAATGGGGGCGGGGCCACCCAGTGACCCCATCCCCCTCTGACGCACGGGACATGACGGGACTTCCCTGTGGCATTCCCCGTGACGTCACAGGGAAGTCCCGTCAAGTCACCGTGCGTCAGAGGGGGGCGTGGTCAATGGGTGGCCCCGCCCCCCGTTATTTAAGAACCATCAGATGAGGAGACGCCGTCACACAGTGGGAGCCTCCCTCCATGCCAGCATGGGTGCGGAGTGGCCCGGAGAAGAAAATGAAGAAGAGAAGAAGAGAAGAAAAGGAGAAGAGAAGAGCGGGAGCCTCCCCCCATGCCATGGGTGCGGAGCGGCCCGAAGGGAAGAAGATAGAAGATGCCACGGAGGAGATGCTGGACGAGAACGCTGGAGGAAGAACCAGAAGAGCCAGAAGAACCAGAAGAAGAAGATGAAGGAAGATAGAAGAAAGAAGAAGCATTTAAATAAAGGAATTGTCAAAAACTGTCTCTTGTTATTTTTAACATTTTTGACAGTTTTTTAGTGAAACGGTAGGGGTAAGTACCCCCTTACCATTTCACACAGGGGGGGGTCGGGATCTGGGGGTCCCCTTGTTAAAGGGGGCTTCCAGATTCCGATAAGCCCCCCGCCCGCAGACCCCCACAACCACCGGCCAGGGTTGTGGGGATGAGGCCCTTGTCCTCATCAACATGGGGACAAGGTGTTTTGGGGGGCTACCCCAAAGCACCCTCCCAATGTTGAGGGCATGTGGCCTGGTATGGTTCAAGAGGGGGGGCGCACTCTCGTCCCCCCCTCCTTTCCTGCGGCCTGCCAGGTTGCGTGCTCAGATAAGGGTCTGGTATGGATTTTTGGAGGGACCCCACGCCGTTTTTTTTTTTTTTTGGCCGGGGTTCCCCTTAATATCCATACCAGACCTGAAGGGCCTGGTATGGAATTTAGGGGGACTTCCACGTCATTTTTTTTTTTTTTTAATTTTGGTTCAGGGTTCCCCTGTGGGGAATTCCCATGCCGTTTTTATCAATGAACTTCTATGTGTATTGTCGGCAATGCAATAGCCGCGAGTAGTTTTAAATGGGTTTTTTCCTTCGAAATGTCATTTTGCTGTCAGACTGTTCTAAACACGGGAAACATGCGCCCCTTTACAGGCATACTATAGACAACCCCCAGCTACAAAATTTAAAGGGATATTACACTTTTATTGTTTGACTTTAAGCATTATTAAAATCACTGCTCCTGAAAAAACGGCCGTTTTTAAAACTTTTTTTTTTACATTCATCCATGTCCCCTGGGGCAGGACCCAGGTCCCCAAACACTTTTTATGACAATAACTTGCATATAAGCCTTTAAAATTAGCACTTTTGATTATTCATGTTTGTGTCCCATAGACTTTAATGGTGTTCGCATGTTTGAACGAACTTTTTTCCTGTTCGCATGTTCTGGTGCGAACCGAACAGGGGGGTGTTCGGCTCATCCCTAGATGTGTGTGTGTTTTTTTTCCTTCCCTTTCTCTCCCCCCAGGTCAGCCGGCAGACAGGAAGGAGGTATTAAGGGTCACTGCCCTAAACGCTAAGGGGCTCAATGTACCTGAAAAACATAGGATGCTCCTTCAAGACCTGAAGCACTTACATTCTGATGTGACGTATGTTCAGGAAACCCACTTCAAAGAGGGCAAGGCACCAATCCTAAAGAACAGCTTTTATCCCTTTGCATATCATGCCTTCAATAGGACATCCAAATCCAGAGGGGTTTCCATCTTGGTTTCTAGGCGAGTCCCTTGGAACCTGCTTGACATGAGAGCAGATGCAGAGGGCAGATTCTTGTTCCTTAAGGGCATGATTGGTGGTATTAAAGTGACTCTGGCCACGTTATACACTCCTAATTGTAATCAAGACCAATTCCTTTGTTCCACTATCAACACACTTATAACATTCGCTGAGGGCAAACGTATCCTGGGTGGAGATTTTAATATACCCCTAGACCCTAAGGTAGACACATATACAGGGGGCTCCTTTGTCACCCCATGCTTTCGCAAACATAGTATACAGACTTTCTACAAACACTAACTTACCAATGCATGGAGATTGTCTCATCCCGATGAAAGGGACTACACCTTTTACTCCCCTCCACATAAGGGGTACTCCCGCATCGACGTGTTCATTACCCCCCACCACATACTACTGGCGGTTAAAGCAGTAGACATGGGGAACATCACATGGTCTGCCCATGCCCTGGTTACACTGACACTGACTATGACCGAACATGCCTACCCAAATACCAAGCAATGGCGACTCAATGAGAGCCTACTTGATGACAAGATAGTAGTTGAGAATGTGATCAAAGAGATGCAGTATTATTTTCAAACAAATCTCACCCCAGACAGTGACACAGGGCTAGTTTGGGAAGCACACAAAACTGTAATGGGGGGCTCCTTATTAATCATGGATCTAGAATCAAACGGACCAGAGAAGCCGAACTGACTAAATTACTGACGGACATACACGTCTTAGAGACCCAACACAAATGGAACCCTATGATACCAGTCGAGACCGAACTTTTAAAACTACGCAGGCGAGTGACTTCCCTTCTCCACTACAAGGCCAAGGCAGCATTACAGTCATGCTGGAAACACTATTACGAATCGGGGGATAAGCGTAGCCGTCTATTAGCCAGAGCTCTACAAGAACAGCTCAAACCTACATACCCCACCTTGTGGATTCAGAAAGTAGAAAGGTACACCTCCCCCCCCAGATCGCATCTACTTTTCTCAGGTTTTACCAGTCTCTGTATAATCTGCCCACTAGATCTCAGCCACAACACAGTATTGAGGAATATATCTTCTCCTCAGGACTCCCCCAGCTATCGGAACAGATCCATATTCCATCTAGACTAGAAAAAGAGATCTGACAGGGAGTAAACTCCATGGGTGTGCCACATCCCAAATGCATAGAAAACAGCAAAGATCCCCTAGGGTGGGATTTTAAAGGCACTACCACACAATAATACAGTATAAAAAGTAATTTATTACATGACAAAAATATTTATCAAAAACAAAAATGTACAAAAATCACATGTATCAACAATAAACATAAATATGGATACAAAAATGTAAACAATGCATAAAAGAGAACCATTAATGGAAATGCATGATCTCACTGAACAAACGCGTTTCAGAACTTTTCCTTCATCAGGGTTCATTTAGTGAAAGTACATCTAAAGATTACAGAATAAGAAACATGATTAGTTCTTAGTATCAGCACCTCTAAAGGGAGCCAAGGGATGGAAAACACTTACTTCCAATGCATTGATAGTGCATAAGTATCCATATGGTTAAAAGCAGCTTCACAGGTGTCTCCCCAGCAAAATCCACTCAAAAGTTGGATCAAAAGTCCCCTAGGCTGTATCGGGAAAATGTCAGGGGGAAACAATGTCCCCCAATTACACTGGAAATTGTCGCGCCCAGAAACCAGGTGCGGCATGTGTGGGTAAGCTGGGGTCCAGAAGGCTAAGGACCTGAGATCAAAAAGGCACACCAAAAGGGGGGAGAGGGGGGAAGAAAAAAAAGGATCATTAGCTATACTGAAATATAGTGTAGTGACAAAATGATATTAAGACGCAAACAGCCTACCTAGTATGGATATACAGAAACGTGTATATGTGCATATATATATATATATATATATATATATATATATATATATATATATATATATATCCTTAGGTGGTCAGGTAAGTAGGGGATTAAGAGTCTGGACTGAAAAAAACAGGATGCTGTAAAAGTAAAAAGCCTAGTTGAGTATAAGCATCCGGGATACGGGAAAGAGAAGAGAGTAAGGCAAACACTCTAAGTAATATCCGTAGTTTAGAGGAAAAATACAAATCCCAAGGTGCAAGGAGTATATTAATAAGATCTTAACTTACCTGAACAGCCAAGTGGATAGATGCAGACCGGACGTCCCAACCCTAGCTGATGCAATTACTAAATGAGCTGGGTTATATAGACCCAGCTAAGGCAAACATCAGTTGATTCCAAATAGGAATCAGCTGGATGGATTTGTGCCTGAAGTCAGTTCCACCACAACAGCTGACTCCTTGTAAGAGTCAGCTTGATGGAGGTGTGTCTCAATATGGCCCTGCCAATGGGCCCCCTGAGCGTCAGCTGCACCACGCCCACCCACCACGCCGGTCCCGACGATGCTCCGTGCATGCGCGCCAGCCAAGCTGGAACGCAAATGCGGACGCACATCATGCCACTGCATCACGGAGTGACGTGCCGCAGTCAGGCCCCCACCGGCATGGAAAACCCACCCTGGTGACAGTCAATGAGACTGAGCCAGGGATGGGAAGTAGGTGCAACAAGACAGATGCCACTCCCATGATGTCCCCATAGGGGAACATCTTTGCCGCTCACGCACGGGGTTCAGTGCCCAGCAAAAAGCACAGTATAGTCGTAGCTGGATATGTCTACGATCTAAAAGGGATGTAAGAGTAGATTGCACTATAATAATAGTGGATACTAAACAGCGAAAAAGTAAGAATAAATACGGGGCTGTCAAACTAAAAGCCCACCCACCCCAATCTATAGATAAACAAGAGATGCATCGTGCCTGCTGGGCTAGTGGCATATAAAAAATAATTTAAAAATGCATGGACGACATGCGGGGGAAAAAAAAATGAAGAGGCACCCATGAAGCTGTAACATGAAGAGGCCAATTACATGAATCATGAAGCAACAAACACAGTCCGAGTAAATCAATAGCACCAAAACTGTACAGTACCAAAAATCATTGCATACTGAAAAGAAACAAAAAACAAAAAACACATAGACCCAGGCAAGAAATCAAAGTAATGCCAGGGATCACATGATAAGCCCAGGATTTATATATGTGATAGGTCAGTACTAAATATATGTTATGTATATTTGCCCATAGGGTCAAAAACTAGTACTGATGTACTACATATAGTTGAATACACTGTTGTGGACCGCAGGCCATACCTGGTCGAAACATCCCGAGAGGAGGGGAAACTACCCAGGGAGGGGATAGACAGGACAGCATCCCTTTAGTAGAGATGCTTTTAAACAAATCCACCAACAAAATTTGGGTTTCTGTAGTGAGGAACGAACGGTTGAGAATAATGATGGACCTGACCTGTCCTTTAATATTGTCAATCTTTTAATATTGTCAATCTTTCCTCCCTTGCATCCCATACATTGACTGACAGCGAAGCTCGGTTACTCCAAAAAGGTCTCGGATTCTGCCCAAATGAAAATATGGATAGGTTTGAAGGTGTGAAAGACTTAGAATTATTTGCACGCAAACTTATGCTAAAAAAGATGTACCAGAAACCTCAGGGATCTATCGATTTAACACCCAAAGAAAACCAATATTGACCAGTTGGTGTTGCTCTTGGAAGAGAGCGACACGACTGACTCAATAAGCGAAGAGAGCGACACGACTGATCAATAAGATCATATTGATTTGCCTACGGTACTCTCTCTTCCTACAGACACCAATGGCAGGTCGACACAAGAACCCAGAAAGGCGTCAAAACTCAAGAAAAAAATCAATACAGTTTCCACCTCCAAGTTCTAATCCCAACATTTCAACATTTTTGAAGTTGGTCAACATGGAGATCGATAAACTCTCTATTCAATCTCCAAGGGTGACCAACATTGACAAGGCAGACAAACATGCTTTAAAGGAGCTTAGTGACAATAAATCGATAGTCATTAAGCCATTCGATAAGGGGGGCAACATTGTCCTGATGGATAATGCCCAATACACCTCTATGTGTCTTAAAATTCTAATGAATGAAAACTGGTACAAGAGAATCACTAGGGATGTGGTGAATAGATTCAACCAGGAATATTATTCGTTGGTAGATTCAGCGTACAACAACAATATTATCAACAAGACCATTTGGGAATATATCAGAGTCAAATTTCCCGTAGTACCAACATTTTATTCATTACCTAAAATCCACAAGGACAGCCGTAATCCAACAGGTAGACCAATTATATCAGGTAGGGGGTCCATCAGTGAAAACGTGAGTCGTTTGATTGATGCATACCTAAAACACCATGTTATAAGTCTACGTTAATTTGTAAAAGACACCATTCACTTTTTGAAGATGATTGAAAACCTTGTCATACCAGAGCATGCATACCTAGTCACCATCGATATAGAAGCCCTCTACAGCTCTATCCCCCACTCTAGGGGTCTAACAGCTGTCAGAAACGCCATCTATCAGAGAGGTGATGGTGACTGGGCATATAACAAATTTATTTTACAGCTTTTGGAGTATATCCTCTATCACAATACCTTCACTTTTGATGGCTCCCACTTCCTCCAGGTATAGGGAGTAGCAATGGGGACTTGCTGTGCCCCATTCTACGCGAACCTGTACCTGGGGGAGTGGGAGAATACATTCCTGAATGATGAGGACTTATCGTTGTATACAGACCACTTTCTTACGTGGTTCTGGTACATCGATGACATTTTCACCATTTGGGATGGCCCTTTAGAGCTTTTACATCTATGTCTTGAACACATGAATAAAAACTCATTTAACCTCACTTTTCATCAAGTTGCAGTGAGATCCCTTTCTTGGATGTCATGGTCTCCAGGAACAATGATGGTGGACTTAGCAGTGGCCTCTATCGGAAGGCCATTGCGGGCAATACCACATTACATGCCTCGAGTTTTCATCCACAAAGTCTAATAAAATCCATACCCTATAGTCAGTATCTTAGGGTGAGAAGGAACTGTACCAATGATGCTACTTTCAAAACTGAGGCGGATAATTTACGTGATAGACTTCTTCTGATAGGCTATTCATGTACATCTTTAAAAAAGGCATATAGACGGGCCACCTCATATACTCGACACAAACTTATCTATTCACAAAAATCTAAGAACCCAGATAATCCTCTCCGTATCATCACCAAGTACTGTAACCAACATACAGAAGTGAAACGAATTGTGTCTAAATTTTGGCACGTCTTAACCATGGACCCCAGTCTGGGTAGACTCCTCCCCACTAGCCCACTCTTAACCTTCAAGAGGGCCACGTCTGTGGCATCTAGATTGGTTAGTAGTGAATTCAAGGGGGAAAATCATGTTGAGCACTGTAAATACAAGGGCACATTTATGTGCGGGATTTGCAGGTACTGCAAGTTCATGTATACTACTAAGAACCCTATTTTACCTGATGGCAGTACCTTCAGGCCTAAACATTTTGCTAACTGCAAGACTGAAGGTGTTGTATACATGCTCCGATGTGACTGTGGGTGTTTCTATGTCTGAAAGACTAAACTCAAGTTCTGGCACAGGGCATACGGTCGCCTTCGGAGCATGCAGACATGTAATCCAGACTTGCCATTGGGGAGACATACCACCTTAGTTCACCAGGGGGTCTTCCCAAGGATCAAGTTCTTAATTCTCGATTGGGTACATCCGAGTCGGGGAGAGATTGGAACAAGGATCTCCTCCAACTCGAATTACGATGGATTTACAATTAACGAGCTACCAAACCCCCAGGACTCAATGATGCAGTCTGCTTTAAGCCATTTTTGGAGGGCTTTGACCCCGGGAGCATGGAAAAATAGGTTTCCTGGGACCTTCATTTGTTCCGTTTCCCTTCCTCTCGGGATGTTCTCACTTTTTACTCCTGTCCTTCAGTTATTTCAGCGTGTCCCACCCTTTCTTTCGACCAGGTATGGCCTGCGGTCCACAACAGTGTATTCAACTATATGTAGTACATCAGTACTAGTTTTTTACCCTATGGGCAAATATACATAACATATATTTAGTATACTGACCTATCACGTATATAAATCCTGGGCTTATCATGTGATCCCTAGCATTACTTTGATTTCTTGCCTGGGTCTATGTGTTTTTTGTTTCTTTTCAGTATGCAATGATTTTTGGTACTGTACAGTTTTGGTGCTATCGATTTACTCGGACTGTGTTTGTTGCTTCATGACTCATGTAATTGGCCTCTTCATGTTACAGCTTCACGGGTGCCTCTTCAATTTTTTTTTCCCCCGCATGTCGTCCATGCATTTTTAAATTATTTTTTTTATATGCCACTAGCCCAGCAGGCACGATGCATCTCTAGTTTATCTATAGATTGGAGTGGGTAGGCTTTTAGTTTGACAGCCCCGTACTTATTCTTACTTTTTCTCTGTTTAGTATCCACTATTATTATAGTGCAATCTATTCTTACATCCCTTTTAGATCGCAGACATATCCAGCTACTACTATGCTGTGCTTTTTGCTGGGCACTGGACCCCGTGGGTGGGCCCGGCACGGCAAAGATGTTCCCCTATGGGGACATCATGGGAGTGGCATCTGTCTTGTTGCACCTACTTCCCATCCCTGGCTCAGTCTCATTGACTGCCACCAGGGTGGGTTTTCCGTGCCGGTGGGGGCCGACTGCGCCGCGTCACTCCGTGACGCGGCGGCGTGATGTGACGTACGTCCACATTTGCATTCCAGCTTGGCTGGCATGGAGCGTCGTCAGGACCGGCGGGTGGGCGTAGTGCAGCTGACGCTCAGGGGGCCCATTGGCAGGGCCAGATCGAGACACACCTCCATTGAGCTGACTCTTACGAGGCGTCAGCTCTTGGCTGTTGAGGTGGAACTGACTTCAGGCACAAATCCATCCAGCTGATTCCTATTTGGAATCAGCTGATGGTTGCTTTAGCTGGGTCTATATAACCCAGCTCATTTAGTAATTGCATCAGCTAGGGTTGGGACGTCCGGTCTGCATCTATCCACTTGGCTGTTCAGGTAAGTTAAGATCTTATTAATATACTCCTTGCACCTTGGGATATGTATTTTTCCTCTAAACTACAGATATTAATTTAAGTGTTTGCCTTACACTCTTCCCTTTGCTGTATCCCGGATGCTTATACTCAACTAGGCTTTTTAGTTTTACAGCATCCTGTTTTTTTTAGTCTGCACTCTTAATCCCCTACTTACCTGACCACCTAAGGATATATATATACATATGCACGTTTCTGTATATCCATACTAGGTAGGCTGTTTGCGTCTTAATATCATTTTGTCACCACACTATATTTCAGCATAGCTAATGATCCTTTTTTTCTTCCCCCTCTGCACCCTTTTGGTGTGCCTTTTTGATCTCAGGTCCTTAGCCTTCTGGACCCCAGCATACCCACACATGCCACACCTGGTTTCTGGGCGCGACAATTTCCAGTGTAATTGGGGGACATTGTTTCCCCTTGGCATTTTCCCGATACAGCCTAGGGGACTTTTGATCCAACTTTTGAGTGGATGTTGCTGGGGAGACATCCGTGAAGCTGCTTTTAACCATATGGATACTTATGCACTATCAATGCATTGGAAGTAAGTGTTTTCCATCCCTTGGCTCCCTTTAGAGGTGCTGATACTTAGAACTAATCATGTTTCTTATTCTGTAATCTTTAAATGTACTTTCACTAAATGAACCCTGATGAAGGAAAAGTTCTGAAACGCGTTGGTTCAGTGAGTTCATGCATTTCCATTAATGGTTCTCTTTTATGCATTGTTTACATTTTTGTATCCATATTTATGTTTATTGTTGATACATGTGATTATTGTACATTTTTGTTTTTGATAAATATTTTTTCATGTAATAAATTATTTTTTATACTGTATTATTGTGTCAGAAGAAGCCGTCGTTCCGGTCCGGTCGTTTTTTACGTATTCCCGGCGGAACGGCGTTTCGGCGCATGCGCGTTCGCGGCTCAGCGTTACGGCGCTCACGCACGCGCACTGGTGCACACCCAACGTGATTCCCTGGGCTGCCTATAAAAGGCGCTCAGAGAGTCAAACAAATTGCTGGTTTGTCTCAGCTTCCTGTATTACCTGAACCTGTCTCCTGAACCTCTGCTTGACTACCCGTTGTGACCCGGATCTGCCTTTTGGACTTCTCTTGCCTCTCTCCTGGACCTGACCTCTGCCTGTTAATCGGATTCCCACCAATCTCCTGTGTTTGACCCTCGGCCTGTTACCTGGACTGTCTCCTGTCTCCTAGCCTGACCTCCTGCTTGTACCTGGACTCTCTTGATCTTGTCACCTTGCCTTGCAGATCCTGCAGTACCATAGTACTATCCCTGTGTTTGATCCCCTGCCTGTACCTGCCTACCAGTACCTGCACACCGGCTCCTCTCTATCAAGACCTCACCAGCAAGTCACCTGCGGTCCATTGGGGAGCTTGTGCCTCTTCGTGCCGTTCACTCCCTGTCCCAACTCCAGGGGGCGGACTGCGCTTAGTCGCAAAGGCAAAACCGCTCTCGGCATCTCGGCCTCGGTGAGTACCATCTTTGTGACAGTACAAACCAGCCATGTCTGAGGCCGACAGAGTGCGTTCCCCATTGGAGATCCTGTGTCAGCAGGTCTCGGCCCTCACTGAGGCCGTCCAGAAATTGCAAGATGGTTACGCCCAAATTGATGGCCGCCTTCAGCAGCTTTCCGGACCATCTCCAGCTCCTGCCGCAGCTTCTGCACCTCCCAGTGGAGCATCCTCTCCTCAGATGCCAACCAGTCCCACTGTGGTCATGGCAGCTCCAGAACCTAGGGTTCCCATACCAGAGCGTTTTGCTGGCAATCGCAAGAAGTTCAGGGCTTTTAAAAACGCTTGCTCTCTGTATTTGGCTCTGCAACCCAGGACCTTTTCGTCAGAAGTGGTAAAAGTTGGGTTCATCATTTCTCTCTTAGCCGATGAACCACAAGCTTGGGCGCATACCCTAATGGAACAGAGGAACCCTATCCTGAATTCAGTAGATACCTTCTTCGAGGGTATGGCACAACTTTACGACGACCCCCAGCGCACGGCCACGGCTGAAACCTTATTGCATAACCTGAGCCAAGGACGAAGGCCTGTAGAGGACTATATTGTAGAGTTCCGGAAAAGTTCAGCTGATACTGGTTGGAATGAACCTGCCCTTAAATATCAGTTTCGTCAAGGGCTGTCTGAAGCACTGAAGGATGAACTGGCCAGGATCGAGACCCCTGATTCTTTGGAAGACCTCATCCAAATTACCACTAAATTGGATCGTCGCATGCGTGAGCGACGCACAGAGCGTTTTCAGACTCCTCGCCCTACTTGGATGATGCCTAAACCGACTCCTGTCCATCCACCTTACACAGCTCCACCGGTTCCTGCCACTCCTGAAGTTGAACCAATGCAGCTTGGTCTAGTCCGTGCCCCACTCACTTCAGAGGAAAGACTACGTAGACGCCAGGGCAATCTGTGCCTTTACTGTGGGGGTTCTGGACACTTTCTCCGTTCCTGCCCTGTGAGACCCAGTAAGTCCTACCTACGGCCTGCTATTAATCAACAAGTTACCGGTTCTTCCCAGCCTTACGTTACTCTTTTTGTCTCTTTACAGCTTCCGGAAAAGGAGGTTCACCTACCCGCCATAATTGACTCTGGAGCGTGTAGCTGTTTTTTGGATATCTCATTAGCCGCAAGCTTGCATGTCCCTTTGATCACGAAGAGCCAAAGTCTACGGATCCACCTTGCCGATGGGTCTCTTCCCCGCTCTGGGCCCATCACGCAGGAAACCAGACCCATCCTTACCACTACTGATACTGGCCACCAGGAATACCTCCGCTTCGATATAATTTCTTCTCCAATGTTCCCTATAATCCTGGGACTCCCATGGCTTCAAGCCCACGAACCACAGATCAACTGGAATAAGAGAGAAGTCTCTTTCTCATCTCAATATTGCTCCAGACATTGCCTTCTCCCGGCCCCAGCTTCTGTTTCTACCATTTCAACCATGTCTAACAATCTGCAACATGTACCCGAAAGCTACCTAGAATTCAGAGATGTATTTGATAAACAACAGGCAGACTGTCTACCACCTCATCGGCCTTACGATTGCCCCATAGACCTGTTGCCGGGTGCGGAAATTCCTTTTGGCCGCATTTTTCCTTTGTCCGAAACAGAATTAAAGGCTCTTAAAACGTACATTGACGAAAATCTTGAAAAAGGGTTCATTCGCCCCTCTTCATCACCGGCTGGAGCTGGTATTTTCTTTGTAGAAAAAAAGGACGGATCCCTCCGACCTTGTATCGATTACAGGGAATTAAATAAAATTACCGTCAAGAATCGGTACCCGCTTCCTCTCATCCCGGAATTATTCCAACGCTTCAGATCTGCCCGCATCTTTTCCAAACTAGACTTGCGTGGCGCCTACAATCTCATCCGGATCCGAGCAGGCGATGAATGGAAGACTGCCTTTAGATCCAGGTTTGGACACTATGAGTACCTGGTAATGCCGTTTGGACTCTGTAATGCCCCGGCCACGTTCCAACACTTAGTGAACGATATCTTTCGTGAATATCTCGATAACTTTCTAGTAGTCTACCTTGACGACATTCTCATTTTTTCAGCCACCATTGAACTCCATCGGGTACATGTCAAACTGGTTCTCTCAATTCTCAGAAAACACAAATTATACCTCAAGGCAGAGAAATGTGAATTTGAGAAGACTTCAGTGCAATTCTTAGGATTCATAATTTCAATTGACGGCATTGCAATGGATCCCCAGAAGGTCAAAGCAATCCAGGAATGGCCAGCTCCTGTAGACAGAAAAGGGGTACAACGCTTCTTAGGTTTCTCCAATTTCTACCGGAGATTCATTGTAGGGTTTTCTACTATCGTGGCTCCCATTACTCAACTGACACGCCAGCATAGTCGTTTTCAATGGTCTTTGGAGGCTCAGGAAGCATTTTTAAAATTGAAAGCACTATTCTCGTCCGCACCAGTCTTACGACACCCGGATCCAGCTTTGCCTTTTATTCTGGAAGTTGATGCCTCCGAGACTGCTACTGGTGCCATCCTTTCCCAGAGACAAGGGCTCAAGGCTCTATTACATCCCGTGGCTTTTGCATCCCGGAAATTAAGCATTCCCGAGAGAAACTATGATGTAGGCGACAGAGAGTTACTGGCCATTAAATTCGCCTTAGAGGAGTGGAGATATTTGCTGGAAGGGGCGTCCAATCCTATCATGATCTTTACTGACCACAAAAACCTGGAGTACCTGCGAACTGCTAAACGTCTAAGACCCAGGCAGGCCCGATGGGCCCTCTTCTTTTCCCGATTTAATTTTCACATATCTTATAGACCAGGTACAAAGAACGGAAAAGCGGACGCACTTTCAAGGATGTTCCATGAAACTTCCCAGGTAACAGAGCCAAGTACCATTTTGTCTCCTCAGAATTTCCTTCTAGTTACTCAAGGAGACCTAATGTCCGCAATCAAATCCACATCCGCTCAATGCTCTGAACCCCAAGTATCTTCTATGGAGAAACGTAATGATTTATTTTGGTCTCATGGAAAAATCTTCGTCCCGCTGGAATCTAGGCTCCTAACTCTACAGTCCTTTCATGACCACAAGCTAGCAGGCCATTTTGGGTCACAAAAGACCATGGAATTGATCTCACGTTTCTTTTGGTGGCCAGGCTGGAGACAAGATTGCAAAGACTATGTTTC
The DNA here is from genome assembly GCF_042186555.1 of Aquarana catesbeiana. NCBI lineage: Eukaryota > Metazoa > Chordata > Amphibia > Anura > Ranidae > Aquarana > Aquarana catesbeiana. The sequence goes on from NC_133330.1 coordinate 178,211,248, forward strand.
ATCCTGCATCCCGTGTCAGCGCAGCAAGGGCTCAAATGCAAAGTCATGGGGCCTGCTCAAGCCCTTGTCTATCCCTGAACGCCCATGGGCGGAAATCTCCATGGACTTTATTGTGGATCTACCTCCATCGGGGGGATTCACAACTATCTTTGTCGTAATTGATCGGCTCTCAAAGATGGCACACTTTCTGCCTATGGTGGGTACCCCCTCTGCCTCTGCTACTGCTAACATTTTTTTTAAAGAAATTATCAGGCTTCATGGTACCCCAGTGAGCATCACCTCTGACAGAGGAGTTCAATTTACTTCAAAATTTTGGAAGGAATTATGCAAGACCTTGGAAATAAAAATTTGCTTGTCTTCTGCTTATCATCCTCAAAGTAACGGCCAGACGGAGAGGACAAATCAAACCCTGGAACAATACCTCCGATGCTTCTGTTCAGATTCCCAGGATGAATGGTCCTCCCTTCTACCATATGCAGAATTTGCATATAACAACTCCATCCATTCCGCTACCAACCAGACACCTTTTTGGTCCAATTTTGGATTTCACCCCTCCTTTCTTCCAGTTTCCATTCCTGAATTGTCTGTCCCTGCAGTGCAGGATCGAGTAAGCTCTATTCAGTTAAATTTTCAAAAGATCAAAGCAGCGATGCAAAAGGCTCAGGATGACTACCAAAAGTACTACAACAAGGGAAGGAAGGAGAACCCGGCCTTTAAGGTAGGCGAAGAAGTGTGGCTGTCAACTATCCATCTCAGACTGCCAATTCCCTCCCGGAAACTGGGGCCAAAATTTATAGGTCCTTTTAAAATAAAAAGGGTAATCAACCCCGTCGCTTTTGAATTAGCTCTTCCTGATGCTTACAAGGTGCACCCAGTCTTCCATGCATCCCTCTTAAAACCTATTTCTCCCAGCCCTTTTCCTGACAGAGAAAAACCTCCACCACCTCCAGTTCTAATCAACGGAGAAGATGAATTTGAGGTAGAAAAAATTTTAAATTGCAGGAAAAATGGCAGACAGCTGCAGTATCTAATCAAATGGAAGGGTTATCCTTCTGAGGATAACTCTTGGGAACCAGCCAGGAATCTACATGCTCCTCAACTTCTCCAGGCTTTTCACCGAGAACATCCAGAATTGATGTCAACCTTGGGTGTCCAGAGGCCACCCCTCGGGGGGGGGCACTGTCAGAAGAAGCCGTCGTTCCGGTCCGGTCGTTTTTTACGTATTCCCGGCGGAACGGCGTTTCGGCGCATGCGCGTTCGCGGCTCAGCGTTACGGCGCTCACGCACGCGCACTGGTGCACACCCAACGTGATTCCCTGGGCTGCCTATAAAAGGCGCTCAGAGAGTCAAACAAATTGCTGGTTTGTCTCAGCTTCCTGTATTACCTGAACCTGTCTCCTGAACCTCTGCTTGACTACCCGTTGTGACCCGGATCTGCCTTTTGGACTTCTCTTGCCTCTCTCCTGGACCTGACCTCTGCCTGTTAATCGGATTCCCACCAATCTCCTGTGTTTGACCCTCGGCCTGTTACCTGGACTGTCTCCTGTCTCCTAGCCTGACCTCCTGCTTGTACCTGGACTCTCTTGATCTTGTCACCTTGCCTTGCAGATCCTGCAGTACCATAGTACTATCCCTGTGTTTGATCCCCTGCCTGTACCTGCCTACCAGTACCTGCACACCGGCTCCTCTCTATCAAGACCTCACCAGCAAGTCACCTGCGGTCCATTGGGGAGCTTGTGCCTCTTCGTGCCGTTCACTCCCTGTCCCAACTCCAGGGGGCGGACTGCGCTTAGTCGCAAAGGCAAAACCGCTCTCGGCATCTCGGCCTCGGTGAGTACCATCTTTGTGACATATTGTGTGGTAGTGCCTTTAAAATCCCACCCTAGGGGATCTTTGCTTTTTTCATTCCATCTAGACTAAATCAAACCTATGCGATGAACTTCCCACCTCTAATTAGTTGAGTACAGACCTTGCTTTCCAAATGACATGAGGGCCTTTTTTCTTGGTTCAGAGGATGCAACATAATTAACCACTTAAGGACCGAGCCTCTTTCTGAGATTTGTTGTTTACAAGTTAAAAACAGGTTTTTTTTGCTAGAAAATTACTTAGAACCCCCAAACATTATACATTTTTTTCTAACACCCTAGAGAATAAAATGGCAGTCGTTGCAATAATTTCTGTCACACCGTATTTGTGCAGTGGTCTTACAAACATACTTTTTTTGGAAAAAAAAAATATTTTTTTAAATATAAAATAAGACAACAGTAAAGTTAGCCCATTTTTTTTCATATTGCGAAAGATAATGTTGCATGGAGTAAATTGATACCCAACATGTCATGCTTTAAAATTGCGCCCGCTCATAGAATGGCGACAAACTTTTACCCTTAAAAATCTCCATAGGCGACGTTTAAAAAATTCTACAGATTGCATGTTTTGAGTTACAGAGAAGATCTAGAGCTAGAATTTCTGCTCTTGTTCCACCATTCGTGGTGATACCTCACATGTGTGGTTTGAACACCGGTTTCATATGCGGGCACTACTCACGTATGTGTTCGCTTCTGCACGCAAGCTCGTCGGGATTTTATTTTTTAAATTTTATTTTTTTTTTCCTTATTTATTTTACCTTTTTATTTTTTTATTTTTACACTGTTCTTTAAAAAAAATTGTGTCATTTTTATTCCTATTACAAGGAATGCAAACATCCCTTGTAATAGAAAAAAAGCATGACGGCTCCAGTAAGCGGCGGAGGGCTCCGGTAAGCGGCGGAGGGCACCGGAGCACGACGGGAGGAGAGCCCCTCTCCCACCACCAATAAAAGTGATCACGTGGTGAATCCACCACAGGGACCACTTTTATCTTGAAGTGGACCGCCCGCTGAAGAAGAGGATACCGGGGTTATGGCAGATAGCTGCTGCCATAACAACGATATTCCTCTTCAAAGTAACGACATATAATGACTGTGGGCGGTCCGGAAGTGGTTAAAATGTCAATCTTGCCCAAATTTTCTTATCTCTTCCAAGCATTGCCAATTTGCATACCCTCAGAATTCTTCAAACAGATTAACGCCCTAATAGTTATTTTATTTGGGCTCACAAAACACCTAGACTACAACAACAACTCTTGACTCTACCTAAACATCATGGTGGTGTGATATGCAGAAATATTGCCAGGCAGCCCATATTGGGAGACTTATAGACTGGTGTAGACATGCTGAACTCAAACTGTGGCCAAAGATCGAGAGATCACAGAGCATGGTCCCTTTGTGCCACGAGGCCTGGTGCTTAGTGTTTCCTTAGCTGAATCCACAGCACAGAGCAGGTAAGTATAACATGTTTAATATTTTTATAGGAAAAAACAAGCCTTTGCATTCACTTTAAAACGAGTTACTAATGACAGAGCAATTAGGTGGATAATAAGGGTTAAAAAGAATTTACCTGGGGGGCAGGAGGCGGAGCCTAGCGGAGCAGACATGCATTGTTAGAGCTCCACACCGCTGAGGAGAGAAGAGAAGGACAAAGCGGAGCCTGCAGGCTCAAAAGGTATCCATTTGAACCTTTTTGCCCCAGGGAACAAACTGTGAAAGTTTGGGCAGGAAATATGGTACTGGGAGGAAACCGTGGCAGAAATAAAAATCACCTCACAAAGAGCTCACAGGCACTCACTGCAGCTGAAGCAGCTCCAGTCACCTCACAAGATACAGCATCAGGGCGCTCTCACAGACAGAAAATGTCACAGCAAGACTCTCCATTTGAGTCAGATACAGAACAAATCCTCTCACAAACTTCTCCACAAGCCTCCTCAGTATCCCCAGTAATATTATTACAATTTGAAAAGATGCTTCATAAGGCTTTAAAACAAACCTCAGACCAAATAACAAAAAGCCTAACCAAAGAAATAAGAGAGCTGGGAAACCGCACCGCAGCCTTAGAAATAAAAATGGATGAAATTGAAATTACAACCCAAGAAAATATAACAGAATTGGAACAATTAAAAAACGAGAATTTAATACTTCAAACTAAGCTCGAAGATTACGAAAATAGAGCCAGACGTTCAAACTTGCGCATAAGGGGAATACCTGAAACTGTGACAGACCTGCAATCTACTATTACTGCTCTATTACAAGAACTAAAGCCAGATATCCCTATTGAACGTTTAGAACTGGACAGAGTACACAGAGCCCTCACAGCCAAAAAGAAAGATGGACCCCCACGTGATATAATCACAAAATTTCATTATTACAGAACGAAAGAACAAATACTAATTGCTGCAAGAGAAAAAAAGGAACTTAATTTTCAAGGACACAATTATCAAATTTTTGCTGACCTATCCCAACTTACTATTACTAAAAGACGATCCATGAAACCCCAACTAATGGAACTGCAACGCCACAACATTATGTATCAATGGGGCTTCCCCTTTTCAGTCAGATTTAACTACCAAGGTACAATTTACAGAAGCAGATCAGCAGATGAACTACAACAAACCCTTTTAAAATTAAATCTGACAGAACCCACAAGCAGCAACTCTCCCACACGCAGAAGAATGGCATCATCTTCACCTTCAGGCAGCACCCAGAAAATTCCAGAACAAAATGGGAATCATCATTCTCACAAAAGAGGCCGTTATGCCACATCATCCATGGACCAAGAAGATTCAATGGACTGACATCCTAATTCCTGATATCTCTTCATTTATTATACTAAGAGATGGTTCTCTATAAAAAAAACTATATTTATAACTGAATGTAACTGCATTCTGATAGTCACACACTGTGTGGGATCATGTTACATTCCAGTTATATTTCTTATTACTTCCTTCTGATTCATATAGCCTTAGAATATATAAGTGAAATAAGGAAATTCTTGTTCAGTTATATATTATCAGGTAATAACAATAGATTTATTACTTTTTAGGACAAATATGTTCAATAATCCAGAAGTAATGGAAGCTTTTTTTTTTTTTTTTTTTTTTTCTTAAAACAAATATATTATTACCTAACTAGTTCCTAGAATTATGTTTTTGTTTATTCTAATCTGAAGCAATACAACCTCAATTTTATGAGTTAACATATCTAAACAGTTACATATGAATAAAATATGTAATTGTTTACTCTAAAAGGGTTAAAATCCCAAAATAATTCAAACTATCTTCATCAATACCAAAGTTATTAACAGTACCTTTCTAACTGAATTATTTAGCCTAGGGCACGACTAACCATATACAACCACCCTGGAATAAATAATTTCAACAAAAACTATATTCTGCACTCCAACTAATGAAACATCAATTTGATGTCTTTTGACATAGCACTTCTCTCCTGTAAGCGGAAGATCCGTGTACCCCCATTAGCCCTCCTCATTCTCCCAACCATATTATGTGGGAGTGTGACGAAGGCACTTATTCCCCTGAGAGAGATATTTATTCTCTTTCACGGGTAAATTGTGATTACTTGCAAAAAATAATTTATACAATGTATCATCTAATCTCATATGTTTTTTGTTTACCCTTTACTCCAGAATTCACTGGTTTCTTTTCTATCTATTCATCTCTTCAGTCCACACAGGTTGATCTGCGCAGTCAGCTCTGCATAACAAAAAGTAAGTCAAAACTATTTGATCTATTGCCATGGCACCACTGAATATACTTTCCCTGAATGTTCAGGGAATAAATGTCCCTCAAAAAAGGACCAAAGCCTTCCGTACTTTCCATAACAAGAAGGCTCACATAGTATGCCTCCAAGAAACACACTTCACCAAAGATTCTACTCCAAAATATATTTCTCCTTTTTATCAACAAATTTACACGGCTTCTGCCTGTACCAAGCAAAGGGGAACTCTAATTGCATTTCACCGATCCACACCATTCACCTTATCATCAGAAATTAAAGACCCAGAAGGTAGATACCTGATACTCATGGGTTATATAATGGATACAGCAATCACGGTGATTTCCTACTACGCTCCTAACAAACAACCTACACCATTCCTCTCACATATATTACAAGTGATTAATACACACAAAATAGGAACAGTGATAATGTGTGGGGATTCGAACCAGGTCCTCCTCCCATTTCTAGATAAATCACCTTTTACACCATCCAAAATAACCTCTAGATTACCTTTTTCTCAACTTCTTTCCAAATACAATCTGGTAGATTCATGGAGAGAAAGTAACCCAATGAAAAAGAAATTCACTTATTTCTCGCACCCTCATCAAACCTTCACCAGAATAGATCATATTTTTCTAACAATAGGAATGATACCAGAAATTATTGCATCAGATATAATTCCGATTCCGTGGTCTGACCATAATGCAGTATACACTACTATAGCCTCAGCCATACCAAAAGCGCATGACCCAACGTGGTACTTACCGGACATAATGCTCAAACACCCACTACATCAGATGGCCATTGAACAAGCTTTAAAGGAATACATATCAATTAATAATACAACAGACATCTCCCCAATAACACTGTGGGAAGCTCATAAGCCTGTCTTGCGTGGTACAATACAAAGACAAATGGCACTATTTAAACGGGAACGCAAAAATCTAGCAAAAAAACTAGAACTCAATTTTAATGCAGCCTACATATCATTTCAAGATAATCCATCTCAGAGTACAAAATCTCATCTGGAAAAATCTAGATTGGAATACGATCTATTTCTCACTGAGTCAGTTGATAAATCCCTCAAACGCTCCAAACACAATTTCTACATGAATACAAACAAACCAGGTACATATTTGGCTCGGGCATTAAATTCAACTAACAAATCTTTCAAACCAATATGTGTAAGGTACCTGGTAGGAGAGCCTGACTGTAGGAGAAGACCTCTCATACAACGCTGGTTCAGGAGCCACTGGAGTGGGGACAGTGGTCTCCTGAGCGCAGTGGGGTAGGAGTGCCTGTATAGTCTCTGATGTGGAGGCAGAGATCCCTCCTGGGATGGCCGAGCTGCAGGTGAGTGGAGACTGGAATAGCAGTAACTTGACTCACTGGGTTGCAGGTGAGAGGAGACTGGAACGGCAGCAGGCTTGACACACTGGATGGCTGAGTTGCAGGTGAGAGCAGACTGGAGCGGCAGCAGGCTTGACACGCTGGAGGGAGAGATCACTGAAGCTGAAGCTGAAGGTGCAACAGCAAGTGAACAGTAGGCACAAGCAGAGTCAGACAGTCCGGGTCGGCAGGTAGCTGGCACAGGTAATAACGGCAGACTAGGCAGAGTCGGTAAACAGGCAGGGTTCGGCAACGGTAGCAAATACGGATAGAAGAGTAGTCAGACAAGCCGGATCGGGATAGGAGCAGGTCGGATGGTCAAACAAGCCGGGTCAAGATCAGGTAGCAGACAATCAGGATACGGGTCAACAGATTCACAGAGCTGAGACGAAGCAGCGACGTCCTCATGGAACAGGGGAACTTTTATGTGCTAAGATGGCGCCAAACCGGCGCTAACGCGAACGCGCGCGCGCCCGCGCGCGTGCACGCGCGCACAGCGCGCGCGCACCCGCGCCGCGCACCCGCGCGCGCGCCCGAGCGCCGCGCTGATGCACAGCAGTTTGATGCTGTGTCCGAATGGAAGCGCGCCGACGCATAGGCGAACGTAAGTGTCCTGGACTGGTGCTGGTGGATCCCTGACATTGCCCCCCCCCAAGGGGCAGCCTCCGGATGCCCAACAACCTCTTCTTCTCAGGATGAGTAGAAAAATAAGCGCGCACTAGACGCCTGGCATGCACATTACTGTCCGGTTCCCATGAGTTACTTTCTGGGCCGTAGCCCTTCCACTTGATTAAGAACTGGTTTTGCCCTTGCCTTCTTCTACAATCGAGGATAGCCTCGACCTCAAATTCCTCACTGCCATCAACTACAACAGGTTCAGGGGGTCTTGTGCCCCTAGCAGGAAAGGGATCAGGTACAGCAGGTTTAAGCAGAGATACATGGAATACTGGATGAATTTTAAATGAATCAGGTAACGTCAACTCATAAGATACCTCATTGATTTTCCTTCTGACTGGAAAAGGTCCCATGAATCTAGGTGCCAACTTCTTGGAAGGACATGCTAATTTGATGTTAACAGTAGAAAGCCATACCTGGTCGCCAATTTGCAAGTTCAGCTCCCCCCTTCTTTTCCGGTCGAAGATTCTCTTACCATCAGCCTGAGCCTTGGATACCGTTTCCTGTAGCAACCGGCTGTTGTGACTGAGGAACTCCACCGTACTTTGTACTGCTGGAACCGAAGACTCTGAAAGGAAATCAGGTAGAAAGGTTAGGTGAAAGCCATAATTGGCGTAAAAGGGAGATTGACCGGTGGCAGAATGTTTGGCATTGTTATAGGCAAATTCCGCTAAGGGTAATAGAGATACCCAATCATCTTGTGTGAATGATGTGAAGCATCTGATGTATTGTTCCAGGGTCTGATTAGTCCTCTCTGTCTGACCGTTTGTCTGAGGATGGTATGCCGAGGACAAAGCCAATTCAATTTTTAAGGTTCCACACAGGGATCTCCAGAAACGTGAAGTGAATTGAACCCCCCTATCAGAAACTATGTTTGCCGGTACTCCATGAAGTCTGATGATCTCCTTGATAAATATGCGAGCAGTTTCGGAGGCAGACGGGGTTCCCCTTAAAGGTAGAAAATGAGCCATTTTGGTTAGACGGTCTACAACTACAAAAATAGCTGAACATCCTTCGGAACATGGAAGTTCCACAATAAAGTCCATAGAAATCATTTTCCACGGTCTGTCGGGTACGGGCAATGGTTTCAATAGGCCCCAAGCTCGATTCCTGGACGACTTATTCTGGATACAGATGGGACAGGAACTGACATACTTTTCGCAAAAGTCTTTCAGATTGGGCCACCAGAAAGTACGCTGCACTAGTTCCAAGGTCTTGCGGACCCCAAAGTGGCCTGCCAATGGGTGGTCGTGGAGAAGTGCTAAAACCCTGACCCGAATGTCTTCAGGAACAAAAATTTGGCTTCCTTTCCAGAACAGACCATCTCTACTTACTAAAGAAATTCCAGTAGGCCTGGCTGATTCGGAGGATGCTTCCTTAATCAGGGAAAGTAAATCTTTTTGCAGCAGTAAAAAACTGTTTGAGGATAATATGGTGTCCGGAGTGGATAAGTCCTTAGGATTGTCATGCATACGTGATAATGCGTCTGGTTTGATATTTTTAGAGCCTGGACGGTACGTGATGTGGAATGAGAAACGTGAGAAAAACAGAGCCCAGCGGGCTTGTCGAGGCTTCAGACGTTTGGCAGATCGTAAGTACTCTAGGTTTTTATGGTCAGTATAAATTAGTACTGGATGCATAGCCCCTTCCAACAGGTACCTCCATTCTTCTAGAGCAGTTTTTATAGCGAGAAGTTCACGGTCACCGACGTCATAATTCTTCTCCGCGGGGGAGAGTTTACGGGAGAAGAACCCTACAGGATGCATTATCTCTTTGCTACCTTTGCGCTGTGAAAGAATCGCACCTACCGCAATCTCGGAGGCATCAACCTCTAAAATAAACGGTAGGGATGGTTCAGGATGACTGAGGATAGGTGCTGAAGTAAACAGCTTCTTGAGATTTTCGAAGGCATCTTGGGCAAGTTGGTTCCAGGAGAAACGGATATTTTGTTTGGTTAACTGCGTGATGGGTGCAATTATGGCTGAGAACCCCCTGATGAATTTCCTGTAGAAGTTTGCAAACCCCACAAACCGTTGAACTCCTTTCTTGTCCAAGGGTACCGGCCAGTCCAGCACAGCGGACACTTTTTGTGGGTCCATCTTGATGCCTGTTGCGGAGATGATTAACCCCAAGAATTGGATGCTCTGTTGTTCGAACTCGCATTTCTCCGCTTTCGCGTACAGACTGTGTAAGCGAAGACGACCCAACACCCTGCGGACATGTTCCTGATGCAATTCACGGGACTCCGAAAAAATCAAGATATCGTCCAGGTATGCAATTACAAACACATCCAGAAAGTCCCTAAGGACGTCGTTAATCAGGTGTTGAAAAGTTGCAGGGGCGTTGCAGAGCCCAAAGGGCATGACCCGGTATTCATAATGCCCGAATCGGGTTCGGAATGCTGTCTTCCACTCATGTCCAGCCCGGATGCGGACTAGATTATATGCCCCTCTTAGGTCAAGCTTGGTGAAGATGACGGCAGTCCTTAATTTTTGAAAAAGTTCAGGTATCAAGGGTAGGGGATACCGGTTTTTGACCGTGATCTTGTTTAGCTCACGATAATCGATACACGGCCGGAGCGACTTGTCCTTTTTGGTCACAAAAAATATTCCGGCACCAGCTGGGGAGGTAGAGTGACGTATAAAACCTTTGGCCAGATTCTCATCTATATATGTTTTTAGTACTTCCTGTTCCTTCTCGGATAAAGGAAAAATGCGTCCGAATGGTATCTCGGATCCAGGCAGCAAATCAATGGGGCAATCGTAGGGCCGATGAGGTGGAAGAGAGTCTGCCCCCTTTTTACTAAAAACATCGATGAATTCATGATATTGTTTAGGTATGACCTGGCAGAGTTTCTGGTCGGTGTCTAGACAAAGTAGAGTAGATGAAGAATCCGAATCTTCCTTTACACAGTGTTCAAGACAGTAAGAAGATGAGAATTTCACTTCTCCAGATGTCCAATGAATGTAAGGGTTGTGGGCCTGCAGCCAAGGAATGCCCAGGATGATGGGAAACATGGGGGAGGAGATGACATCAAGAACCAGCAGTTCCTTGTGTAGGGAGTAAGTAGAAGCAGGCAGAGGCAGGGTTTCTTGGGTTACTTGTCCCGATCTGATGCGGGAGCCATCAGCTAGAAATACAGCGAGTCCATGGGTCTTGGTTTGTAATGGAATGTTATGCTGGCTGGCAAAGTTTGAGTCAATAAAGCAACTGCATGCTCCGGAATCAATGATGGCGTTGGTCGTTATTGTCCCTTCTTGCAGCTGTAAAGACAGAGGAATGGCAATGTGGGTAGAGTTCGCAGACAGAGCAGAGAGACTGGTATACACAGAGAATGGGCACTTACTTAATTTGACTGGACAGTTCAGGACATAGTGCCCAGTCCCACCACAGTAGAGGCACAGATTGAGTTGCCGGCGCCGGGCCCGTTCTTCAGGCGATAAGGCAGGTCGCATCAGTCCCAATTGCATAGGCTCCACAGGATCAGGCATAGCATTAGCTGGATTAGAGCTGGATGGGGGTAAGTAGCGTGCTGCCGGGAGTGGTGCTCTGGCTGTCATCCACATCGGGCGGGATTGTAAAGTGGATCGTTCAGAACGACGTTCCCGGATTCGCCGGTCAATCTGGATAGTCAGATTAATTAATGCTTCAAGAGTGTCTGGTACACCCACTCGGGCAAGTTCGTCCTTTAAACCTTCAGACAGACCTAAGCGGAACTGATGACGCAGGGCCGCGTCATTCCACTGAGTGTCTGCACTCCAACGTCTAAAGTTCATGACATAATCTTCCGCAGGTCTGCGACCTTGCTGGAGCGTGAGCAGTGCTGATTCAGCTGTTGCAGTCTGTTGAGGGTCCTCATAAATTTGTGCCATGGCTTCAAAGAAAGAGGATAAAGACTGGGTTAGGACGGAGTCCCCCTCAAGTAGCCGATGAGCCCAGATCTGAGGTTCCCCTTGTAGGAGGGAGATCACAAACCCCACTTTGGTGGCCTCCAGTGAAAAGGTTCGGGGCTGTAACGCAAAGAAGAGCTTGCAGGCGTTGCGAAAGGCCCGGAACTTGGACCGGTCTCCAGAGAATCTATCAGGAGTAGGAACCTTTGGTTCAGGTGGAAGCATTACAACAGAAGGTCCAGAAGCCGTCTGTGCTGGGGTTGTGGCTGAAGAGGAGGCCAAGGGGTTAGGGCCTGCTAGGTTCTGGACTTGTCCCTCCAATCTGTTGTAGTTATCCTGAAGGGATTGTACGGCTTGAGTGAGGGCCGCAAGGTGGGTGCATATTTCTTTCAAAGGAGAGGTATCTCCTGCAGGCTCAGTCATGGCTGCTTCGTACTGTAAGGTACCTGGTAGGAGAGCCTGACTGTAGGAGAAGACCTCTCATACAACGCTGGTTCAGGAGCCACTGGAGTGGGGACAGTGGTCTCCTGAGCGCAGTGGGGTAGGAGTGCCTGTATAGTCTCTGATGTGGAGGCAGAGATCCCTCCTGGGATGGCCGAGCTGCAGGTGAGTGGAGACTGGAATAGCAGTAACTTGACTCACTGGGTTGCAGGTGAGAGGAGACTGGAACGGCAGCAGGCTTGACACACTGGATGGCTGAGTTGCAGGTGAGAGCAGACTGGAGCGGCAGCAGGCTTGACACGCTGGAGGGAGAGATCACTGAAGCTGAAGCTGAAGGTGCAACAGCAAGTGAACAGTAGGCACAAGCAGAGTCAGACAGTCCGGGTCGGCAGGTAGCTGGCACAGGTAATAACGGCAGACTAGGCAGAGTCGGTAAACAGGCAGGGTTCGGCAACGGTAGCAAATACGGATAGAAGAGTAGTCAGACAAGCCGGATCGGGATAGGAGCAGGTCGGATGGTCAAACAAGCCGGGTCAAGATCAGGTAGCAGACAATCAGGATACGGGTCAACAGATTCACAGAGCTGAGACGAAGCAGCGACGTCCTCATGGAACAGGGGAACTTTTATGTGCTAAGATGGCGCCAAACCGGCGCTAACGCGAACGCGCGCGCGCCCGCGCGCGTGCACGCGCGCACGCGCGCGCGCACCCGCGCCGCGCACCCGCGCGCGCGCCCGAGCGCCGCGCTGATGCACAGCAGTTTGATGCTGTGTCCGAATGGAAGCGCGCCGACGCATAGGCGAACGTAAGTGTCCTGGACTGGTGCTGGTGGATCCCTGACAATATGTTTGAAATTATCAAAAAATGTTTACACTTGTAATCCAGTTAAAATAGTCCATAAATTTCACTCACATCTCGCAACTTTATACAAGACAAACAATGAATTTAATCCTACAGAGGCTGAATCCTTCTTCTCAAAAATAACCTTACCTGAGTTATCTCAGAATCAAAAAAGCAGTTTGGATGAGCCTATAACTATAGATGAAGTTGCTAACGCCATAAAAGACCTAAAACTTAACAAAAGACCCGGCCCAGACGGCTACTCGGCTTTATACTATAAAACATTCTCAGAAATACTCTCTCCCATTCTCACTGAAACTTTTAACAAACTTCTAGATGGACATTCTTTTCGGCAAGAAACACTAATGGCAATTGTTTGTATGATCCCAAAACCCCTTTCTGATGATACTTCCTGTGTGAATTATCGGCCTATCTCTCTGTTAAACCTCGATATTAAATTATTAGCAAAAATAATAGCAAAACGCCTCAATAGCATTATAGGAAAATTAATACATAGAGATCAAGTAGGCTTCATGCCAAATAGACAGGCAGGCGATAATATACGCAGGGCAGTGTTATTGGCACATATTGCTAAAAAACGGAAAATCCCTTTATGTTTTCTATCTCTCGATATTAAGAGGGCATTTGACACAGTATCCTGGCAATATATGCAATATTCATTACAAAAATGGGGTTTTGGACCCCACTTTTTAACATGGATCAAAGCATTATATAATAAACCCAAAGCCTATATAAAATATGCTGGTTACAAATCTGAAGCCTTTAATATCGAAAGAGGTACCCGACAGGGTTGCCCATTATCTCCCTTATTATTTGCCCTTATACTCGAACCCATGGCCCAATATATCAGAACAAACCAAACTATAACTGGCATTGAAGTAGGAGGTATTACACACAAATTATGTATATTTGCAGACGATATATTACTTTTTCTATCATCACCACAGGTCTCTGGTCCTAACTTAATACCAGCTCTTGATGGATTTGCAGCCCTATCCGGCCTTATGATTAATCCTAAGAAATGCCTAGTGCTTAATATTTCACTCACAAACATGGAATTGATCCCGGCTAGGGCTGCACTCCCATTCACATGGGCAGAAAAATCAATCCCATATCTTGGAATTCATTTAACAGCCTCTCATTCTGACTTATTCTCAACCAATTATCCTCCTGTATTAAGACAGATCACAAATCTAATAAAACAATGGTCGCAACTTCCTTTATCCTGGATAGGGAAGATTAATGCAATCAAAATGACTATTCTACCCAAATTGCTTTATCTATTCAGAGTCCTCCCTATTCCAATTCCTTCCTATTTTTTGAGAATAGTACAAAAAAGAGCAACTTCGTTTATATGGGGCTCTTCTAAACCACGTATACCTATACACACACTACATCTTCCCAAAAATAAAGGAGGCCTGGGATACCCTAATTTTACTAACTACTACAGAGCGGCACATTTGGCCAGTCTGTCCAAATACCATGCAAAACAGGAAATCCCATTATGGGTATTTATAGAGGCTTCAGGAAATGACCCTCTATTAATATCAAATTTATTATGGCTTGATCCTAAAGACCGCTTTAAAATTCATAATCCCATAACTAAACACTTCTTATCTCTCTGGGATAAACTAAAAACCAAATATCAGTTACAATCTCCACACAATCCTCTCCTTTCTTTTATCAGAAATCCGGCCTTTTATCCGGCATGGATCTACCCAAATTCTTTTAAAGCTTGGACAACATCAGGCATTCAGACACTAAATGACTTCATAGCATCTAAATCATTCCTTTCATTCCCATCGCTTAGAGAAAAATATGATCTACCAAACTCTGAGATATTTAGATATCTCCAAATCAAAAATTTCTATACACCATTCCTAAAGGGGGATACACCATTATCCCAACTATCCATTTTTGAATCAATCTGTACAAAAGATCCATTTGCTAAAGGTACAATTTCATCACTTTATAATCAATTATATGGAGTACCAAATCTTAATAGACCCTCCTACGTTCAGAGGTGGGAGGAGGACCTGGGACGAACTTTAGAAGACACGGACTGGTCTAACATATGGCTCACATCTAAGTCATCTTCACCCAACATCTTAGCACTGGAGACAAATTATAAAGTCCTAACTCGCTGGTACCTTGTACCCGCTAGAGTGGCAAAATATTCACCTAATACCTCAGCTCTTTGTTTTCGAGGATGCCCAGAAATAGGCACATATTTACACATATGGTGGACGTGCCCAGTAATCCAAACCTTCTGGAAGGAAGTCTTCGTGATTGCATCTAAAATATTTAAAAAAATAATACAACCAGATCCATATTTAACTTTACTTAATCTAAAACCGGAATGGTTAACACTCTCTCAATTCAAACTTATGATCCAACTAATAACGGCTGCAAAACAAACAGTGGCCAAGGCATGGAAATCTCCTACATTGGTACTAGCAGAAACAATTCACAGAATGAATAATACAATGTCCCATGCTAAGATGGTAGCCATCGATCAAAATCAAATTCCAAAATTTGAAAAACTTTGGCATCCTTGGATAAAACAACAGTTCCTGTCAAACTTCAATGACTCTGTCCTGTTGCCATGGTAACAGATTAAATGACTTACAGAGATACCCATTCTAAGGCTTCAAAGAGAACTAAAAAGAATAATAAACTGACGAGCGGGACAACCTTGTGGACCATACCTCTGCCTTTCTTCCCTTTTTCTTCTTTCTCTTTCCTTTTCTCCACCTTACGATTAAAGCTCATTATCAGAATTTATTTGACCTATATACACTCTACTTGTAAACAATATGTATAGTAGGTATAAATCATTTAAATACCTACAAAAGTAACTAAGGAAATGATATATATCTTTAATTTAGGTTTACGTGAACCCAATGTTTAATATTTGAAATTTCATGATATTTACCTATATAAACCCTACTGTAAAACAATGAGCTTACTTTATAGATCCTTGTAAACTTACTTTATGTATCTTTATAACATTGTATACTCAATAAACTTCTTTTGACAAGGAAAAAGAATTTACCTGCAAACCTATATCCAAAACATGAAATTATAGAAATTATAGTAGTGTACTGATTTTGCTGACAACTTTCCTGCTGCTTGATACTGATTTATTCATAATTTACATTCTGATAAATTATTTCCACAGCTGATGCTGCCAAGTGCCAGAGAAAGGTCACTGGGATGCCTCATAAAAAGGGTTTAGTTTGTCTAGTTTCTGGAGTTCTTCGTTAACTAGGTGACTCAGATAGAACAACATTTTTTGGGTTTCTAATAATAACAGTGATGATCATTTTTTTAAACCTTTGGCCGTGTCAGTGTCTCTGAACTTATATTCTAAGGAAATGTAACATCCATTAATACAGTTCTTATTTATAACTGAGGACTGTTGGCATACCAATAGTTCTATGCAGTTGCTGTAAAAAAAGAATGTGGTCTAGCAACATTATTGAAATGACCTTTTCACATGGCTCTAAAAGCACAGTGCACTTTAGCAGGTTGAATGCCAAGATAATGTCAAAATTACCCGTTGTTTTCCAACATTCAAAGTTGAATAAAATCAATACAGTTTGTTTTGCTGGTCACTTCAATAACTCTGCAAGGGGTACAGTGTTAGAAATTCAAGAAAAAGCACAATGCTATGGTGAGAAAAAGGTTTTTAGAGAGTAACAATCTTTTTCTTAAATGCTTTATACAGAAGTCTAAACAGAATTTATTAAAGCTGTAACTGCAGACTTTTTCTTTACCTAGAATTGTGACCAGGTTATGGACTTTCAACTATTTTTATATTCTTAACAAGCAGCAAAAATGCCTAAAAATGCCCAAAAATGCGTAAACAAACCCCCACAACTGCTGCTAGATGTTTTGCTATCTATCTTTAACATATGGTGCAAATATTTGACCTTTTGCAAATTTGTATATGCCCAAATAATTCTTATGTATTATCTGGGATTATCTCAAGATTCCATGAATTACAAAACTGTGATAATTACATCAAACCATCTGTGCATAAACATGTATATACAATATCAATATTTTATATATATATATATATTATATATATATATATATATATATATATATATATATATATATATATATATATATATATATATATATATATATAAACACACACGCAATATTTCCCCCAATGGTGGTGCACACAATTTAAAACCCTCTTTAATGCAAAACCACTCATGTGCAGCAATCCACATATAGTGAAAAACATGTCTAATAAAGACCAGATGTAGTGAAAAAAGTGTATTAAAAAAGTCTATTTAAAATCATTTCCATCTTCTTTTGCCTTTTTAATTATGACATTCACTGCATGTTGTGAATGTGTGGTATTAAAATGTAATGATAATAAATATGGGGAATATTTAATTAAATTAAAAGGGGGTTTTGATGAATGGTAAATTATAAATAAAAGGGGGGTTACATAGTTACATATTTACATAATAGATTAGGTTGAAAAAAGACACAAGTCCATCAAGTACAACCTATGTGTGTGGTTATATGTCAGTATTACATTGTATATCCCTGTATGTTGTGGTCATTCAGGTGCTTATCTAATAGATTTTTGAAACTATCGATGCTCCCCTCTGAGACCACCGCCTGTGGAAGGGAATTCCATATCCTTGCCACTCATACAGTAAAGAACCCTCTACATAGTTTAAGGTTAAACTAATCTTCTAATTTTAATGAGTGGCCACGTGTCTTGTTAAACTCCCTTCCACAAAAAAGTTTTATCCCTATTGTGGGGTCACCAGTATGGTATTTGTAAATTTAAATCATATCCCCTCTCAAGCGTCTCTTCTCCAGAGAGAATAAGTTCAGCAGAGGCGGCTCTAGGCTTTGTGAGGCCTTAGGCGAAACTTACACGTGAGGCCCCAATTACGCCTATAATGGGGAAAAAAAATTCAAGTAATAGAAATGGCTGCAAAAAGATGGACAGATCTAGCACATAGTTCATCAGCACCACTTCCAGGGCACCCTACTCACCCATCAGACATATGCAGCCAATAAAACATCTGGGGCCCAGCAAGGTGGCAACCCCTCTAAGAATTTCCCGTGTCTTGGGAGAATGGGGAGGGGATGTCACTGAGTCATTCCACATCCACAGAGGAAGTAGAGTGGGGGGATCTCAGCACAGCACAGGGCGAGAGGGGGAGAGAGAAAGAGGGGAAGAGAGAGGGATGGGGAGAGAGGGAGGGGAGAGAGTGAAAAAGGGGGCAAGAGAAGGGGAGCAAGAGATTGTGAGCGATAGGGGGAGAGAGAAAGAGGGGGAGACAGAGAGGGAGAAAGAGAGAGGGGGAGAGAGAAGGGGAGCAAGACATTGGGAGAGAGGGGGAGGGAGAGAGAGGGGGAGAGAGAGGGGGAGAGAGAAGGTGAGCAAGAGGGGTTGAGAGAGAGGGGTAGAGGAAGGGTGCGCAAAAGGGAGAGAGAGAGGTGGAGAGAGAGAGGTGGAGAGAGAGGGGGAGAGAGAGAGAGGGGGGAGAGAGAGAGGTGGGAGGGGGGGAGAGAGAGGGAGAGAGGGAGGGGGAGAGAGAGGGAGGGGGGAGAAAGGGGGGGAGTGAGAGGGGGAGAGAGCCAGAGAAGAGTGTGGTGAGAGAGGGGGAGGGAGAGAGAGAGAGGGGGTAAGAAAGAGGCGGGAGAGGGGGGTAAGAGAAAGAGAGAGAGGGGGTAAGAGAAAGAGGGGGGAAGGAGAGAGAGAGAGTGAAAGAGAGAGGAGGAGTGACAGGGGGTAAGAGAGAGAGAGAGAGAGAGAGAGAGGGGCGGTAAGAAAGAGGGGGGTGAGGGAAAGGGGGTGAGAGAGATCTCTAGCCCTGTCCCTGTCTGCAGCCCCTCCTGTGCTCCATGTCCCAGTCTGTGAAGGCACTGGGGGAGGGGAAAAGAGCAGGGAGGAGCTGGAGAGTGCTGGGGGCGGAGAGTGCTGGGGTGGAGGCGGAGATTGCTGTAGGGTGGGGCTGGAGAGTGTTGGGAAAGGTGGAGAGCACTGGAGGGGTGGGGGCTGGAGAACGCTGGGGGAGTGCTTGAGAGGGGGGAGAAAGAATTGGAGTGGAGAGCAGGGTGTGCTGATGAAATGGGGGTGGAGCCAGGGAGGACAAGGATGGGCTGGAGAGCAGGAGGGGCGGAGCCAGGGAGTGCACGGAGGGGCCAGAGAGCACGGAGATGCAGAAAAAGTTAGATAGGAGGAGCGGTGGGGAGACATAGTGGAATTGATTTTTCCATATTCCTCCATGCAGCCACTGAATGATCACTTCTACCCCTCTCCTTCCTGCAAAGATTCAGCGGCTGCATGGAGGAATATGGAAAAATCAATTCCACTATGTACAGTCTCCCCACCGCTCCTCCTATTCATACACACAGGGAGGCTGCACGGACACTCACCTTCTCTCCGGTCGGCCAGGCAGGATAAGAGCTCCTTCCTCCTCACAATCATGGGGCACTGCAGCTCAGCTGGATAGTTTCAGCTACCCCCCCGACTCCGACTGCAGAACCAAATAGGAGGCAGGTGTGGAGAGGTAGGCTGAGCGGCACAGGCAGAAGGAGCAGCTCAGTGGCAGGTCCCACATGGACATGCCGCCCGCATGCCTTGGAGCCGGTGCTATCATCCAGCCGCTGCCGCCACCTAGAGGCCTCTACTGTCCCGCTCCCTGCACTTGCTACCACCGGACCGGGATGAGTCCCTGACAGCATCAGTGATTGACCAGACGCAGATTAGCCAACCGCGAGGCCCCTCTGACTGCGGGGCCTTAGGCGATCGCTTAATTTGCCTAATTAGAGAGCCGCCTCTGAAGTTCAGTGTTCGCAACCTTTCCTCACTAATATCCTCCAGACCCTACATTAGCTTTGTTGCCCTTCTTTGTACTTTCTCCATTTCCAGTACATTCTTCCTGAGGACTGGTGCCTAGAACTGGACAGCATACTCTAGGTGCGGCCAGACCAGAGTCTTGTAGAGCGGGAGAATTACCCTTTTATCTCTGGAGTTGATCCCCTTTTTAATGCATGCCAATATTTTGTTTGCTTGTTAGCAGCAGCTTGGCATTGCATGCCACTGCTGAGCCTTTCATCTACTAGGACCCCCAGGTCCTTTTCCTTCCTAGTTTCCCCCAGAGGTTCCTCCACCCCAGTGTATAGATTGCATTCATATTTTTGCCACCCAAATGCATTATTTTAAATTTTCTACATTAAACCTAATTTGCCATGTAGCTGCTGACCCCATTAATTTGTTCAGATCTTTTTGCAAGGTTTCCACATCCTGCGGAGAAGTTATTGCCCTGCTTAGCTTAGTATAGTCCGCAAATACAGAGATTGAACTGTTTACCCTATCCTCCAGGTTGTTTATGAACAAATTAAATAGGATTGGTCCCAGCACCAAGTCCCGGGGACCCCACGACCCACCCCTGACCATCCATTCCGAGTACTCCCCATTTATCACCACCCTCTGAACTCGCCCTTGTAGCCAGTTTTCAATCCATGTACTCACCCTATGGTCCATGCCAACGGACCTTATTTTGTACAATAAACGTTTGTGGGGAACTGTGTCAAATGCTTTCGCAAAATCCAGATACATCATGTCTACAGGCCTTCCTTTGTCTAAATGGCAACTCACCTACTCATAGAAGGTTAATAGAATGGTTTTGGTTACTGAAGCCCCCTGATTCCCTCGTGAAGACTGAGAAGAATACATTCACTACCTTTGCCTTATCTCCCCATCCTTTGTAACCAGATGTCCTTCCTCATTCTTTATGGCAGGGGTCTTCAAACTGCGGCCCTCCAGGTGTTCAGGAACTACAATTCCCATCATGCCTAGTCATGTCAGTGAATGTCAGAGTTTTACAATGCCTCATGGGATGTGTAGTTCTGCAACAACTGGAGGGCCGTAGTTTGAGGATCCCTGCTTTATGGGGCCAATATGGTCTGTCCTCCCTTTTTTACTGTTTACATACTTTTTGCTCTCCTCCGCTGTGTCTTTCGTGTTGTATCTTAGCCGCCCTAATTGCACCCTTATATTTCTTGTTGCATTCTTTATAAAGTCTGAATGCTGATGATGATCCCTCAACCTTGTATTTTTTAAAGGCCTTCTCCTTTGCTTTTATATGCATTTTTACATTGGAGTTAAGCCATCCAGGACTTTTGCTCGCTCTTTTAAATTTATTACCTAATGGGATGCATTGGCTAATGCCCTTATTTAATATGCTCTTGAAGCAAACCCATCTCTCCTCCATGTTCTTTGTTTCCAAGATTTTATCCCAATTGATGCCTTCTAGCAAGGTTTGTAGTTTAGGGAAGTTGGCTCTTTTGAAATTCAGTGTCTTTGTCATTGTGTGCATTATACTGAAGCCAACTGACCTGTGATCGCTGTTACCTAAATTGCCCTAGATTTCCACATTTGTGATGAGGTCTGTGTTGTTGGTAATCAGTAGATCCAGTAACGCTTTATTTCTAGTTGGTGCGTCTACCATATGACCCATGAAATTGTCCAGCAAGACATTTAGGAACTGGTGAGCCTTAGATGAATGCGTGGTTTCCTCCGCCCATGTCTATGTCTGGATAATTAAAATCCCCCATTATAATAACATAATGCCAACATGCACCATGACAGCTGGGTCTTCCCCAGCCCCCCCCAATAATTTGTCCACCAGATCCATGATATGCCAAACCTGAGCGCCCGGTAGACAGCATACAGTTCGGCTCTTCGGGTCTTTGTTACAGATTGCCCTCTCTGTCCTTCTAAGAATTGAGTCCCCTACCACCAGAATCTGTCTTTCCTTTCCCTTCACTTCCCCCCACTCTCAATGGAGGAGTTCCTCCCCTGGCAGCTAGGAGAGTCCCTCAGCTTCAGCAGTGATGGTCCCTGACTGGTTTCACCAATGTCACTCAATGGAGTGTACTTATTGGGATGCTCCAGTCCTGGATTGGCCTCCCTGGCACTTCCCCTTCTACCCTTCCTGACTGTCACCCATCCACTCTTTCCTAGTGCCTGCACCACTTTGTCTCCACCCGCCTCTGTGCTGGCCCCTGCCGCCACATGCTTTTTATGTTCCTGGCTCTCCTTTAGTATGGAGGGTCTTCTCAGTGCTGAAAGTTGCTTCCCCAGATTCAGGACCTGGGCTTCCAGGGAAACAATGTGCTTACATCTTGCACAGCAGTATTCGCGATCGATCAGATGATCAAGGAATGCATACATGCCACAAGATGTACACTGAGTCACATCTCCACACCCACCAGGCATCGTACCTACTAAAGTAATGTTATACCCTGTCCAAATTACCCAACAACTAGCTTCCTGACACTATTAATCAACAAGGCAATACACAGGTACTTGCAGACCAATGTGGACTCGCAGACCCACGTGCACTCGCAGACCCGCGTGCACTCGCAGACCCGCGTGCACTCGCAGACCAACATGCACTCGCAGACCAACATGCACTCGCAGACCCACGTGCACTCGCATACCCACGTGCACACACACACAATACACAAGTGTAACGAGCCCCTTTGTTCGTTCGGTTCCACTCTCCCGACACTCCTCTGCAGCTATTGAATCAGATTGCAACGTCTGATGGTTCGGTCATCTAATGCTCAGGGATTAGAACTTCAGCTATGTGCCGTTCTAACCCAGTTGTGATAGCTCAGAACAAACACCAGGCAGGCTGTATGTAAGTTCAACCAGGAATCTCTCTTTATTGACAAAATACAGGCTTTTATACACTCAACGTGGAGGTGCAGACCTCCTGCTCATATTATTCTAACAATACAGCTGTAACCTAATTAACATGAGCTAATTAACTAATCCCTTTAGACAGCCTAGATGACTCAGACATGACCATTAGGCCAGACTGGCCGTCTTGTAGTTCAGAAAATCCAATCAACATTATCACAATCAACATAGACTCTTCTTCACACAATATCAGAGTTAATTAACACAAATAACAATGGGGATCTAATGACTCTTAGATCCCATAGTAGACTTATTTACAATACACATTTTCAGCAGACAATAGACAGACAGGTGTTGGAATTTACATCAGCCTCTCTAACAGTATCTGTCCCAGCATTATGAATCAGCCACTATTCCAATATGGCAAATCCAGGGTCCCCAGACATACAGCTCACAAAGAGCACCGTTCCCCCAAATGCAAGAGGCTAGCATACAGTCCCCTCCAAAAGTTTCTTTCCCGGCTAGGTCTGTCACATTTCTCCCCTTTCAGCAGGAGACTAACACAGGAGGAGACCCCAGACAGGTTGACTCCGAAGTTAGTCAGTAGTTCCAGTCCTCTAATGCCTGTACCCACACAGTACCCCAAAAAATTGTTCCAAACAAAGTATTACTCACCCAGCCAACCTCTGCCTCTCTCAGAGAACATATCTGCCGCTGGGGAGAGGCCTGGACTGGCTCTTCTCCCTGGAGTCCTTTCTGCTGCTGGAGAGAAGACAGGGTGTCTGGGCTCATGCCGTCATGCTGTTGTGGATCTGGGCCGACTGCCCAGCATCCCTGGGGGTATACAGGTGGAGACTGAAGTCCCATCCACCTTCACAGGACATCCATCCTCTGTTAGTTGAGGGCAGAGTCCAGCAGTTCTCGGCCCTGTTGCCAGCTCTTCTGCTGGAAACCCCACACCATCTGCTCCGGCTAACTGTTGGGGAGGGATGACGAACACCTCCTCTCCCTTCTCCCCCTGTATCCTGATCTGCTGCTGGGAAGTGACCACCTCCTTCTCACCCTGAGCCTCTGGAATCGACGCAAGTGTAGGGCAGAGATCTTGGACCCTCTGTCCAGTTGCCAGCGCTTCAGCTGGGGAAGTTCCTTGTAACCTCACAGATACTTCTGTTGGTGCTGGGCAGAGCATAGTGAAGTTTGGCCCTAATAACAGCTCCTCTTCTGCTGGAGGCTCACCAGGTTGTTTTTCCTCAGCAGAAAAGTCTATCAAATGCCCTGTCTCTGAAACTGGTGTCTGAGGATAAAGGTTCACCATCTCCTGTCCCTGGAACCCAGAAGATGCTATCAGTGCTGGGCAGAGGTTAGCAGAGCTCTGCCCTGTTGTCAGCACTTCAGGTTTGGGGATGGCAATCTTCAGATTTTCCACTGCCGATTCTCTGGCATTCCGCTGGACAGGCACATTCCTCCATCCAAGATCATCCAATGCAGAAACAGGTTCATCAAGGTCAGTCAGCACTGCTGCATCCGCCATAAGACCTCCGCCTCCATAGCTGCGGGGGCAGGTTGGCAAAGTACACCGTTACTCTGCCACATTGTCAACTCTTCAGCCAGGATCTCAGAGTTGTCAACTGGTATTTCATGATAGTCCCAGGCAAAGGGAGCACCACCCTGCTGCTGAGCAGAGTCTAACAGCTGTTTGTAGGCGATCTCCAACTCCCATTCCTGAACGGCCAGAAACTCCAAATCTTCCAGTGCCCAGTGCACTTCTGAGACATTCAGTCTCCGCTCTCTGTGCTCCATTATTTCCTCCAAACGCCACTCCCAATCACTTCCAAAGTCAGGGTCCCTGGACAGCCTCCAGTATAACAATCCCAGGCCATCGTAGTCAAAGCCTTCCGTGGGGCTGTCATCCGCTGTCCATGGGCACACTTGGGCTACATACCACTGGAGGGCTCTGTAGCTCTCATCCAACCGCATTTCTGCCCAGATCAGCCTGCTTAACTCGGCTGTCCACTCCTGGTTCGGCTGTTCCCCAAAAAACAGCATTCGTACTTCATACTGCGACCAGTACCTCACATGGATGGAGGGGAGAACTTTTCCCTGGTGTTGCTGCTCACGGGCTAGTGCTTCCTTCCAGAGTTCACAGCGGATAGAATCAAACCATCCTAGCAGGACCTGCTCTGATACTGGTCCTCTGTGCTGTATCTCCTTCTCTTGCAACGTCCTTCTGAATTCCTCATCCATGGTGGCTGGTATCTCTCCTCTCCTGCTACCTTGGATCCAGGTGATGGTTTGGATGTGTTCACGGCAAGGAAGCACGATCCCACCATTCCCTCCACAGCTCTCAAGTAAGTCTTTCAGCGTGGCTCTCCTGCAGGCTGGTTTGGAGTGTCCCAGTAACTGGAGAGCAAATCCCACTGCTGCCGCCAATGTAACGAGCCCCTTTGCTCACTCGGTTCCACTCTCCCGACACTCCTCTGCAGCTATTGAATCAGATTGCAACGTCTGATGGTTCGGTCATCCAATGCTCAGGGATTAGAACTTCAGCTATGTGCCGTTCTAACCCAGTTGTGATAGCTCAGAACAAACACCAGGCAGGCTGTATGTAAGTTCAACCAGGAATCTCTCTTTATTGACAAAATACAGGCTTTTATACACTCAACGTGGAGGTGCAGACCTCCTGCTCATATTACTCTAACAATACAGCTGTAACCTAATTAACCTAATTAACATGAGCTAATTAACTAATTCCTTTAGACAGCCTAGATGACCCAGACATGACCATTAGGCCAGACTGGCCGTCTTGTAGTTCAGAAAATCCAATCAACATTATCACAATCAACATAGACTCTTCTTCACACAATATCAGAGTTAATTAACACAAATAACAATGGGGATCTAATGACTCTTAGATCCCATAGTAGACTTGTTTACAATGCACATTTTCTTTTTTTCAAATATAATTTTTATTGAATTTTTGACAAGGAAGGGAGAAAACAAAAACAAATAAGAAAAAAGAAAAAAGCGTATCATAATCGATATAATACATCCGTGGTCTTTCTATTAGCATTCTGACAAATACCGTCATCATATATCCTTTACATTAAAGTGTTCCATTCTATCTGCATGGAGACTGGCCTATGACATCATTTATCCTCTTTAGATTTGTGAATCTGTCTTTGTAGTCCATAGGTATATCAACCACCATGCAGTATTACATTATAACCGTAATGACATCTTCCCAGTATTTGCTTATTCTTACATAATTCCATCATAGTTGGTGTGAATGGAAAGTTGTCTGTTACTGAAATAATAGACCACTTATTGCACAGAAAAAAAAAAAAAAAAAAAAAAAAATATATATATATATATATATATATATATATTATTATTATTATTATTATTCAGGATTTATATAGCGCCAACAGTTTACGCAGCGCTTTACAATATAAAAGGGAGACAATACAGTTATAATATAATACAATACAATACAATAGGATTAAGAGGGCCCTGCTCAGAAGAGCTTACAATCTAATAGATATATAAGAAGTAAAGGCAGAGTGGAAGGGGTGAGAAAGGGAGGGGGGGGGAGGGTTATAGATAGATGAGAGCGCGATGGATCCGGCCAAGGTTCTATCCCATAGCCGCTACCTAGTCAAGGGGTTCTCAAGAATTTAGTAAGGTTTGTCCTTCATCTGAGAAATTATATATGTTCCAGGATAACCAGTTTCTTGAATGTTTGTCTTGTTTGTGTTGGGCAGTCAGTATTAGGTCTTCCATCTTTTTATTTCTTCAACTCTACGTAGCCACATTCCCACCGTAGGGGGTGTACTCTGTTTCCACAATGCTGGAATACAGGACTTCGCTGCATTGAGCAGATGTCTGACCACTGACTTTTTATATGATTTAATTGGGGCTGAGGTGGCATGTAACAGAAAAACGGCTGGATCTCTCTGCGTTATGTGATTCGTGAATTTTTTAACAATTGTCTCTACTGCTACCCAAAACTGCTGTACTAGTGAACAGGTCCAAAAAATGTGTAGGAGCGTCCCCTCCTCAGAACCGCACCTCCAGCATCTATCGGAAGTGCCGGGGAAAAATTTGTGTAATAGTTGAGATGTGTAATACCATCTAGTCAGAATTTTGTAATTTGTCTCCTGAATTTTTGTACAGATGGATGATTTCAGTGTAAGTTGAAGTATGTTTTGTGTTTGTGCTTCTGTAAAATTACATTTTAGATCCTGTTCCCATTTTCGTAAAAATAACAAGTCTGGTTGTTCAGTCGGTGTGTTGAGTAGCGAGTATGTCTTGGAGAGCACCTGAGGCAGAGTGCCCTCCCCTCTACAGTATTCTTCTAGCGTCGTCATATCGCGCTTATATCGCATCGGTTCTGGTATTGAGTAAAGGAAATGGTGTAGCCGAATCGCTTTCCAAAATGACAATTGAAAACCCCCGTTATCATTCGTCAGAGATTGAATTGAGGTCCAGTGGTCGTCTTCCACATAATGTGATGCACAGTTTTTACCTGCCTCCCAGAGCGTCTCATAGTTTGAATAGTCTAGCCCTGGATTCCCCAAAATAGGGAATAAGGGGGATTGTTTGGAGGTCAATGAAGTGTTTTTAAGTATATTTAACCCTACTGACAGCGTGGCACCAATGGTCGGGTGTGAAGTCATGTCCCTAGGTAATTTATCGTAGCACCAGATAGCCCCCTTCAAGGGTATATTAACCTGATGGTTCTCTACTTGGATCCATAGTTTGGTTTTGTCGTGTCTGTTCCAGTCAATGATCCTCCCTAGGTGCACAGCTTGATAATAATGTTTTGCGTCCGGGAGGGCGAGATCTCCATAGTGTTTCAGTAGAGTCAAATAGCATCTTTTTAGTCTAGGCTTAGAGTGTGACCACACAAATTTTATAAATAGGGAATGTATTTGTTTAAAATAGTTACCCGGGATTCTTATAGGTAAGGCTTGAAATAGGTATCGAAATTTTGGGAGAATGCACATCTTGATTAGATTGCATCTCCCAAACCATGAGTGAAGACCTTTGCCCCACTCTGCGAGTAACTCTTTAACTGTGCTCAGGATTGGAGGGAAGTTCAGTTCAAATGTGCGTTTCAGATCCCTGGGTATGTTAGTGCCCAGGTACTTGAAGTGACTGTCTGACCACTTGAAATTGAATTTGGACTTCAGAGAGGAAAGTTGTTCCATCGGCATATTAATTCCCATTGCTGCTGATTTGTCAAAATTAATCTTTAGGTTGGACATGTTCCCGTATCTCTGAAATTCTTTAATTAAATTTGGGAGGGAGATAATCGGATTGGTTAAGGAAAATAGAAGATCATCCGCGTATGCGGAAATCTTGTATTGTCTGTGCCCTATGGAAATCACAGAGATATCTGGGTTACTGCGTATCGTGTTTAGAAAGGGTTCGAGTACCAGGGCAAAAAGAAGGGGTGACAGCGGGCATCCTTGTCTGGTACCATTAGAGATATTAAAAGGAGCAGACAGGATTCCATTAGCCTTGACCCTAGCCGTAGGTAACGAGTAAACATTAGAGATCCATTGCAACATGTGGTTACCTAATCCGATATGCTTGAGGACTGCTGTCATAAATTCCCAGCTCACCCGATCAAATGCTTTCTCAGCATCTGTGCTGAGAAAGGTACAAGGCGCTTTAGATACATTAGCTCTATGGATCAAATTAAGGACTTTTGTGGTGTTGTCCCTAGCTTCACGCGTAGGGACAAAACCCACCTGGTCTAAGTGTATCAGGTTAGTCATATGTTGGGATAATCTATTTGCCAAGATTTTGGTGAGGAGTTTAAGATCTATATTTAGAAGAGATATGGGCCTGTAGCTACCACAGGCCGCGGGATCTTTCCCTTCCTTAGGTATAAGGGATATGTGCGTGCTTAATGTGTCTCTCTGCAAGTGGCCCCCTTCCGTAAGCTTGTTAAATAGTTTCAACATACGTGGGCCTAGAATCGGCAGCAGAGTCTGGTAGTAATGCAGAGTCAAACCGTCCGGACCCGGAGCTTTACCTGGTTTCATGTTTTTAATTGCGCCTTGTAGTTCTACCATTGTGATGGGTTCTTCTAGGGCAGCTGCATCTTCTGCTGATAGTTTGGGGGTATTAGCTAGAGTAAGGTATTCCCTTATTGCGGTGTCACTGACTCCTGACTTCGGGAGGTTATATAAGGAGGAGTAAAAATTTTTAAATTCATCTGCTATTTGCCGGGGTGTCGCCCTTTTTTGCCCTGATGGGGATATGATTTGTGGTATATATGCGCGTAACCTCTGTTGTCTAACTGCCCTTGCAAGAATTTTCCCACATTTATTCCCCGATTCATAGGTGAGTTTTCTACACGCTTGTAAAGCTGCTTTCGCTTGGTAATGTAATATATCTACCGTCTGTCTGCGTAATGTAAGGAGTTCTGTTTCTATGGATGTGGTCGGGTTTTGTTTATGTGTTTTTTCTAAATCGTGGGTTTTCTGTAATAGAATTAATAACTGTTTCTCCCGTTCCCTTTTGATATGTGCACCATGTTTGATCAGGATTCCTCTGATCACAGACTTATGGGCTTCCCAGAGTATCCCAGGGTCACAATTGTCAATATCATTCGTCTGAAAATAAAATTTAAGTTCTTTTGTGTACAATGCACATTTTCAGCAGACAATAGACAGACAGGTGTTGGAATTTACATCAGCCTCTCCTAACAGTATCTGTCCCAGCATTATGAATCAGCCACTATTCCAATATGGCAAATCCAGGGTCCCCAGACATACAGCTCACAAAGAGCACCGTTCCCCCAAATGCAAGGGCCCCTGATCGATCGGCAAGAGGCTAGCATACAGTCCCCTCCAAAAGTCTCTTTCCCGGCTAGGTTTGTCACAACAAGTATTAACGATCCACACACACTACTCAGACAACACTCAGGTACTCACAATACACAGGTACTACCTGATACTATTACTCAATACAGCCCACGTGCACTCGCAGCACTCATGTACTTACAATACACAGGTACACACTCACCCTACACAGGAACTTAACCCCTGTTATAACCTCTTGTTTTCAACTCTGGTTTTTAACTTACCACTTAGTCCAGTTCCACTTGGTCTAAGTTCCAGCAAGCTCAAAGATGAGCAGGCTCACAATGGCGGTTATTTAGGAAAGGGAAATCCACTTTGCACTACCAAGTGCAAACTACCAGTGCAGAGTGCACTTGAAATTGCACTGAAAGTGCACTTGGATGTGCAGTCACTGTAGATCGGAGGGGGATTTGCAAGGAAAATAAAAAATAGCATTTTAGCTTGCACATGATTGGATAATAAAATCAGCAGAGCTTCCCCTCATTTCAGATCTACCCCTCATATTTACAGCGCCTGCACTTCCAAGTGCACTTTCATTGCAATTTCATGTGCACTTTGCACTTGTAGTTTGCACTTGTAGTGAAAAGTGGATTTGCCTTTCGTAAATAACCCCCAATGAGTTCTACAGAAAGTTATATAGGCCTCAAGCACCTGTGACCAATTAACCACTCCCCTTAATTAGTAGGCTGAAGGAAGCAAATAAAAAAAGTCTATTTAAAAAGTGACAGAAAAAGGTGTTAAAAAGCTACAAGGAAAAGCCCCAAAAATAACCTAAAAATGCAACACAGCAATCACCAGCAGTCTAAAGCAAAACTTGTTCACACTCTCCACTCAAGGTCCCCACTGTTTAGCTTCCAACCAGAGGTGTCTGAATTATAAATGTAGTAAATATGCAGTGACTCCAGCTGATTACTGCAATTAATAAATAACAATATGTATTTTGTTCAGACACTCAATAGAATGCCACTACAATTTCCTGAGTTCTTTAATCTATGGTGATTTCTTACCAGTGTATAAATATCTCCCAGTTAAATTCATAAGTATATATAATTTATGAAAATACAAGTATAATTATACAATTTCATACAAAACCAGAATTACTGGTTATGCTACTAAATTTAAAATAATAAATGAGGGTGGGAGTAAACATGAAGAAATTATAATTCCAAAGAGGCACCGTCCCTAATAGAAACAAGATTCAAATTTAAGAAAAAATGGAGTGGAACTTTACATGTGCCTCAATGGAGTGTAAATAATGATTTATAACACAGTTAAAAAAATATAGGAAAACTTTATTTGCCATCTTTGGATGGAAAGTTTTAACACATATTACATTCTGAAGAAGAGTATAGTTTACTGTTTCTTTGGTCCAGGTTGTGCAGGTCGTGGTATAAGATGTCAAGAGTATGGCCTACGAGTTTCGCGGGAAACCCTGCTTCGTCAGGGCCTTTTAGAGTTGAAAATGTTTTTATTGTTATAAAACAACAAAAGAACTAATACAATTGACATAAAGTAAAACATATTGAGAGATCAACCAGCGAGCAAAATGGCTATCGCCCACAGCTAAGCTGATAGTTATTAAGTGAATTTTTATATAAATAAATCATGTCAAGTATCAGGATAGAAGGTCAGGAAGAAAAGAAAAAAGGAAAAAAAAAAATTAGAAAATGAGTAGGGAGAAAGAAAACAGAAAAGAAAAAGGGGGGAAAGGGAGGGAAGGGTAGGGAGAGGGAGTTCCGCTGGCTGGGGTTGAGAAGGAAGGACCCCAGATCCTCAGACATGGTCAAGGGATCAGCGGATATTCGAATTTATAGGGGAAGCTGTAATCTGGGAGGCAGGAAGCAAGGAAGACAGCGTATCTGAGGAGGAGAAGCGCCACCAGACCGACCATAAAATTGTGAATTTCTCGTAGGTGTCATTGTCAAGCGCCAGCATCTCCTCCATACACATAATATCATTCATGGTGGAAGTCCAGAGAGACAGTGGGGGGATAGTCGCTGTCTTCCAGAAAAGGGGTATGAGTTGGCGAGCCGCAGACAGGAAGAAATGTAAAAGATTGCGCTTTTGAGAGGCTATTGAACCTGGCAGAATAGATAGGAGGGCTATTTCAGGAGTCAAGTGCAGAGGATCATCGTAAATTTTTTCATAAACCTGGGATACCTGATTCCAGAAGGGCCAGATCCGATCACACTCCCACCAGATATGTAGATACGACCCTGTTGTAAGAGAACAACGCCAACACAAAGATGAAGTTGAGGGGAAAATTTTCCGTAGAGAGGCGGGGTCCCTATACCACCTCGCCATGACCTTAAAATTTTTTTCTTGTGAATAGCATGAGATTGAGGACTTATGTGCGAAATGGAACGCAGTTTGCCAACCCGCTCTGGAGATGGCCTTTCCCAGGTCTGCCGACCATACTCTAGTGTAGGTGGGTAGGTCTTTCTGTGTAAGAGATTGAATAAGACTGTAGATACGCGAGAGCAAGTGTCTAGGTAATTCTTGCAGAGAGCTGAGGTGTTCAAAGTCAGTCAAGGGGCGATGGACCTGAGAGGAAGTGAAAAGATGTTTGGTAAAGGTGGAAAGGTGTATGGAAGTGAGCCAGTCTCGATTTCCTGGAGGGATATTTGGTGTTCCATTGTCCGCCCGAATAAAGGAGTGTGCTTGGGGCCAAGAGGAGCGGGAGAAAGAACCAATAGCATAAGTCCCTATACCTTGTGGAAAGGCGGGATTATCGAAAAGTGGTGATAAGGGAGATGGGTCCGAAGATAAAATCTCGCATAGACCTCTCTTATACCAAAGTATGAGGGCAGCTGTAGTGAGGGGTGATGAATCAGCCAAAACTGATAAGTTACGTTTATAGCCCCAAAGTAAAGCCCTAAGGTCAACGGGGGACATATCCTGTTCAACCATAACCAAAGCTTTTTGGGAAGGTCGTGGGAACCAATCAAGGATACGTGCCATTAATGTGGCTTTGTAATAAAGCTCAAAATCAGGTAGACCTGTACCTCCTTGCAATTTTGGCCGAGTGAGTAACTTAAATTTGATTCTCGATAATCCTTTATTCCACAGAAAGCGGATGGAAAGAGAGCGCAGAGTAGAGAAAAAAGATTTGGGTACTATGATCGGGATGGTCTGAAATAGGTAGAGCAATTTAGGTAAAGTGTCCATCTTAAGGGTATTTATGCATCCAAACCAGGGTATGGGTTTGTCCCCCCAGGAGGCAAGATCTTTACGAAGTCGGGAGAGGAGGGGGATGTAGTTCAGTGTAAAGAGAAGTGATAGGTTAGCCGGTATGGTTACGCCTAAGTACTTAATGCCCTTGGTCTGCCAGTGAAAGGTATAGTTGGATTTGAGGGAGGACAGTGTGGGAGCAGGGAGAGAGATATTAAGCGCCTCAGTCTTGGAGATATTGAGTTTAAAATTACTCAAACTTCCGAAACATTGGAACTCCGAGAGCAAGGAGGGGAGTGTAATATGTGGTTGGCGTGCATAAATGAGTAAATCATCAGCGTAAAGTGCAAGTGTCAAGGACTATACTCACCGAGGCCGAGATGCCGAGAGCGGCTCGCCCTTACGACCACGCGCACCCGACCCCTGGAGGTGATACAGGGAGCTGGGAGCACGCGGAGGCACGGGCTTCCAGTGGAGACTGAATTCCCGAAGGAAGTCCGTGTAGCCGTTGGGCACTAGAGGAGCTGCAAAACAAGTGGTTAACTGGAACTGGGGTATCAGGTCGGGTAAGTCCGTTATTCAGGCAGAGATCAGGACCAGGGTATCCGGCAAGAACAAGTCCGTGTAACAGGCAGAGATCAGGGGTATCAGGCAGGCAGAGGGTAATCCGTTAAACAAGCAAAGGTCAGAGGTATCAGGCAGGCAGAGAGTAATCCGTTTCACTAGCAGAGGTCAGGGGTATCAGGCAGGCAGAGAGATTAGTCCGTTACACAAGCAGAGGTCAGGGGTATCAGGCAGACAAGAGTAATCCGTTTCACAGGCAGAGTTAGCACAGGGAACACACTAGGAAGCAGGGAATATCAGGCACAGGGGACAGGGTACAGCTGACGACAAACCAGCAACCCGACTGGGTGCTGGAGCCGTCAGAAGTAGCCCACCGGCGAGCGCGTCAGCGTGACGCACCGCTGGGCACCCGCACGGCCACGGCGCGCACACGGGGACCGCCGTGCACCCGCGCGCGCCGCACCATTGGGCCGCTAACGGGTGTACGGCGCAGCGTGAGTCCTCCGCGCATGCGCCGTGGAGCCCGGCGGACGGAGGCGGCTTGTGCCTCCTGACAGTGCCCCCCTCCTAAGGGCGGACACTGGACGCCCAGACTGGACATCACCTCCGGGTGGTCTCGGTGGAAAGCTTGAATTAAGCGTGGTGCATGTAGGTTCTTTGCGGGTTCCCAAGAGTTGTCCTCAGGTGGATAACCCTTCCACTGGATCAGATACTGCAGTTGTCTGCCCTTCTTCCTACAGTTAAGGATGGACTCCACCTCAAACTCATTCTTTCCATCCACCCTAACTGGTGGCGGAGGAAGCTCCCCTCTTTCCGGAAAAGTGCTGTCCATCACGGGCTTCAGTAAGGACATGTGGAAGACAGGGTGGATTCTGTAAGTCTTTGGTAATGCTAGCTCCATAGCCACAGGGTTGATAATCCTTTTGATGGGGAAAGGACCAATGAACTTGGGTCCCAATTTCCGCGAAGGCACGGATAGTTTAAGGTTGGTAGTGGATAACCAGACCTCTTCTCCTAGTTTAAAAGTTGGATTCTCCCTCCTGCCCCGATCATACTGCTCCTTGTAATCCGTTTGAGCCCTCTGCAACATGTCTTGAATCCTCTGGAAATTTGCTTGTAAAGAGGCTATTCTGTCATGAACCGCAGGGACTGCTATCTCAGGGACATCGTTGGACAGAAAGGTGGGATGGAATCCACAATTTGCCCAGAAAGGCGTTTGGTTGGTAGCAGCGTGAACAGAATTGTTATACGCGAACTCTGCGTATGGGAGAAGGCTTGCCCAATCATCTTGAGATCCCGAGCAGAAACACCGCAGATATTGCTCTAGAGTCTGGTTCGTCCTCTCCGTTTGGCCGTTACTCTGAGGGTGGTAAGCTGATGAGAGGCAGACTTTGATATTTAAGGCTTTGCAGAGCTCCCTCCAAAATTTGGACGTAAATTGTACACCCCTGTCTGATACGATGTTCTTTGGTACTCCATGGAGCCTGATGATTTCCTTTAGAAAAATATTGGCGGTCTCTAAGGCCGAGGGGGTGCCCTTCATGGGCAAAAAATGGGCCATCTTGGAGAGACGGTCAACCACGACAAAAATAGTGGTAAAACCCCCCGAGGCTGGCAGATCCACTATAAAATCCATGGAGACGTCAGACCATGGTCGTTCGGGGATCGGTAGAGGTCTTAGTAAACCCCAGGACTTGGCGTTTCGACCCTTGTTCCGCTGACACGGAGGGCAGGATGCCACATATTCTTTGCAATCCCGTCTCCACCCAGGCCACCAAAAGGAACGAGAGACCAGCTCGGACGTCTTCCTTACTCCAAAATGCCCTGCGAGTTTATGGTCATGGCACATCTGAAGGGTTAGTGACCGTGTCTCCCGAGGTACAAAAATTTTTCCACGGATCCAAAAGAAATTACCATTTCTTTCCAAGGATTGCACCTCTGGTTCCATGCAAGAGTTGGATGATGATTTGATGGATGACATCAAATCCACTTGTGTCACCCCAAGGAAGTTTTGGGAAGAGAGGATTGTACCAGGTTCTGAAGTTTGGGACTCTGCTGAGAACATCCGTGAGAGTGCGTCTGCCTTTCCATTCTTTGAGCCAGGTCTATAGGATATGTGGAAGTTGAAGCGAGAGAAAAAGAGAGCCCAGCGGGCTTGTCTAGGTTTTAGTCGTTTTGCTGTCCGTAAGTATTCTAGGTTTTTATGATCTGTAAAGATCATTACCGGATGCAATGCGCCTTCGAGCAGATACCTCCACTCTTCTAGAGCGAATTTAATAGCCAGCAGCTCCCTGTCACCCACATCATAGTTTAACTCGGGCGGGCTGAGTTTCCGAGAAGCGAATGCAACGGGATGAAGGATGGCCTTGGGCCCTTGTCTTTGAGAGAGAATTGCTCCCGTGGCAATTTCCGAAGCGTCCACCTCCAAGACATATGGCTGAGAAGGATCAGGATGGTGAAGAATTGGAGCCGAACTAAACAGATCCTTTAACTTCAGAAAGGCCTCTTGAGCGGCCTCACTCCACCGGAAAGAGTTGTGCTGACGGGTTAGCTGGGTGATAGGTGCTACAATGGTCGAGAATCCGCTAATGAACTTCCGATAAAAGTTAGCGAATCCGATGAATCGTTGAACCCCTTTCTTATCGGATGGAGCTGGCCAATCTTGGATGGCTTGTATCTTTTGAGGATCCATTGCGATCCCGTCGGCCGATATGATGAACCCCAGGAATTGTACCACTGACCTCTCGAATTCACACTTCTCCACTTTCAGATAAAGCTTGTGCTGTTTTAATATGGTGAGGACTTTTTTGACATGCCCCTTGTGTAGCTCAATCGTGGAAGAGAAAATGAGTATGTCATCTAGATAGACAACAAGGAAGTCATCCAGGTATTCTCGGAATATGTCGTTAACCAGGTGCTGGAAGGTGGCTGGAGCATTGCATAGCCCGAATGGCATCACCAGGTACTCGAAGTGTCCAAACCTGGACCTGAACGCTGTCTTCCACTCATCCCCGGCTCTGATTCTAACAAGGTTATAGGCACCCCGCAGGTCTAATTTGGAAAAGACCTTGGCAGATCGGAATCGTTGGAATAGCTCCGGGATGAGTGGTAGTGGGTACCTGTTCTTAATGGTGATATTATTAAGCTGCCGGTAGTCCACACAAGGTCTAAAGGACCCATCTTTTTTCCCGACAAAGAATATCCCTGCTCCAGCAGGTGAGGATGAAGGACGGATAAAACCCTTTTCCAGGTTCTCGTCGATGTACTGTCTGAGCGCCTCCAGTTCAGTCTCGGAGAGAGGGAATATACGACCGAACGGAATTACTGATCCTGGCAACAGGTCGATCGGACAGTCATAAGGCCGATGAGGTGGTAGGCGATCAGCCATTTGTTTATTAAAGACCTCCTGGAACTCCAGATATTCAGCGGGAATCTGCTGAAGTTTGTCTGATGAGGTAGTAACCGTAGCACACACCTTCGGGGTTAACGGGAGGCAATGCTCAGAGCAGTATGGAGAGGAGAAGGACACCAACTTGGTGCTCCATTGGATCTGCGGATCATGAGCTTGTAACCAGGGCAGACCGAGGATGACTGGGAAGATGGGAGAATGGATGAGGTCGAGCCGTAGGAGTTCCTGATGCCCGGAGTCGGTGGTTACTAGGATAGGCTGGGTCTCTTGGGTGATTGGACCTGAACTAGGAAGAGACCCATCAGCTAGATGCACTTGTAAACCTTGGGCCTTTGTTTGTAAGGGAATACGGAGGCTGCGGGCCAAGGCTGCATCCATGAAGCAGCTACAAGCCCCCGAATCAATGATGGCGGGTAGGCGAGACTCCCCTTCCGGTAGCTGCAAGGAAACAGACAACATCACATAAGACTTTGGAGCATCATTATCCAGGTAATTCATCAATCTAGGCTGAAGGAACTTACTGGGCCTTATTGGACAACTGCGCAGGAAGTGTCCCGCTCCCCCGCAGTACAGACACAAATTGGACTGCCGTCTGCGTTGCCTCTCTTCCGAAGTTAGCGGGGCCCGGACCAGGCCTAACTGCATGGGCTCGGCTTCAGGAGGTGTGGTGGAAGATGGTGACGGCATGGATGGGGCTCTGAATGGCGTCCACGTTGGGCGTGGACCCTGAAACCGCTCTGAGCGGCGTTCTCGCAAGCGCCTGTCCAGTTTCGTGGCTGCCTGAATGAGCTCTTCCAAGGTCTCCGGAGTCTCCATCCTGGCTAGCTCATCCTTGAGAAGTTCAGATAAACCTTGACGGTACTGGTAATGAAGAGCCGGCTCGTTCCAATTCGTGTCGGCCGCCCATTTACGGAACTCTACCGTATAATCTTCAATGGGTCTCCTTCCTTGGGACAAGTGGTGGAGAATGGCTTCAGCGGTAGCCTTCCGTTGCGGGTCATCATAGAGTTTGGCCATACCCTCGAAGAAGGTATCTATGGAATTTAGCACAGGGCTTCCCTGTTCCATTAAGCCGTGGGCCCAGGCCTGAGGTTCCTCTGACAGCAGCGAGATAGCGAAACCCACCTTGACGATCTCTGATGCAAATGTCCGAGGCTGGAGGGCAAAGTAAAGAGAACATGCGTTCTTAAAAGCTCTGAATCTTTTACGGTCCCCGGAGAACCGTTCGGGCGTAGGGACCCTAGGCTCGGGAAGCGCCATGACAACGGTAGGGCTGGCGGTGGCCTGGGGAAGCGGACCTTCATTGCTGGGTGCCGGAACTGCAGCGGCAGGGGGAAGTACTCCAGTAATCTGTTGGAGGCGGTTGTCAATTTGAGTATACCCCTCCTGTAACTTCTGGACTGAGTCGGCCAAAGTGGAGACCTGTTGACACAGGATCTCCAAAGGAGAGCGCGCTCTGTCGGCCTCGGACATGGCTGGTTTGTACTGTCAAGGACTATACTCACCGAGGCCGAGATGCCGAGAGCGGCTCGCCCTTACGACCACGCGCACCCGACCCCTGGAGGTGATACAGGGAGCTGGGAGCACGCGGAGGCACGGGCTTCCAGTGGAGACTGAATTCCCGAAGGAAGTCCGTGTAGCCGTTGGGCACTAGAGGAGCTGCAAAACAAGTGGTTAACTGGAACTGGGGTATCAGGTCGGGTAAGTCCGTTATTCAGGCAGAGATCAGGACCGGGGTATCCGGCAAGAACAAGTCCGTGTAACAGGCAGAGATCAGGGGTATCAGGCAGGCAGAGGGTAATCCGTTAAACAAGCAAAGGTCAGAGGTATCAGGCAGGCAGAGAGTAATCCGTTTCACTAGCAGAGGTCAGGGGTATCAGGCAGGCAGAGAGATTAGTCCGTTACACAAGCAGAGGTCAGGGGTATCAGGCAGACAAGAGTAATCCGTTTCACAGGCAGAGTTAGCACAGGGAACACACTAGGAAGCAGGGAATATCAGGCACAGGGGACAGGGTACAGCTGACGACAAACCAGCAACCCGACTGGGTGCTGGAGCCGTCAGAAGTAGCCCACCGGCGAGCGCGTCAGCGTGACGCACCGCCGGGCACCCGCACGGCCACGGCGCGCACACGGGGACCGCCGTGCACCCGCGCGCGCCGCACCATTGGGCCGCGAACGGGTGTACGGCGCAGCGTGAGTCCTCCGCGCATGCGCCGTGGAGCCCGGCGGACGGAGGCGGCTTGTGCCTCCTGACAGCAAGCTTATGGTGTGCGGAAGGCGTGCGTATGCCTTGTATGGAATCATTTTGGCGAATGGCACATGCTAGATGTTCCATTACTATAACAAAAAGAAGGGGTGAAAGGGGGCATCCCTGGCGAGTCCCATTGGAGATATCAAATGCAGCTGAAGAAGTACCATTAACCAGGACCGAAGCAGAGGGATTGGAGTAGATTGACATAATTTTGGAGATGAAAGGGGATCCCAACCCAATTTGCTCAAGGGAAAGTTTTAGGAAACGCCAGTTAACCCGATCAAAAGCCTTCTCGGCATCAAAGGAGAGAAGGCAGATCTGTTGATGGTGGCGTTGGGCATAGGAGATGAGGTTAATAGTTTTGGTGGTGTTGTCTCGTGCCTCTCTACCCGGGACGAAGCCCACCTGGTCTCTATGTATGATCCCAGGGAGAGAGGGAGAGAGACGATTAGCAAGGATTTTGGCAAAGAGCTTAAGGTCAATGTTTAAAAGCGATATCGGGCGATAATTGCTCTATTGAGAAGGGTCCTTATTGGGTTTCGGTAAGATGGAGACATTGGCTGAAAGGAGTGCTTTGGAAGGAAGGGTGGTGTCATCTATGGAATTAAAGGCTTTAGTGAGAAACGGTACCAACAATGGTGCAAAGGTTTTGTAAAACCTAGGGGAGTAGCCATCGGGGCCTGGGCATTTACCCGATTTTAATTCCTTGATGGCGCCTAGGAACTCCGGTTCCAACAGGGGGCCATCCAAGTCCGCGGACATCTGGGGGTCAATCACAGGTAGTGCTGTTTCCATTATGTAGGTCTGCATTGGGTCTTGGGATGGGGGCAGAGAACTAGGTGGGGAGGATTGCGGCAGGTTATATAACTGGGCATAATAGTCTTTAAATGTGGTGGATATGTCTTTGCAACCAAAAACTTTAGTCTGGTCCGGTTTGGTGATGAAGGGGATAGGAAGACGTGGAGCCCTGGGATGAATAACCCGTGCCAGATGTTGACCGCATTTATTGGCTATAGAGTAGTAAGATTTTACGCGATCCCTAGCTATGAGAGAGTGTGAATCTAATAATTGGAGTAAATCCCGACGGGAGTTGGAAAGGGCCACAAAAGTGGAGGGGTCTAGATTTAATTTGTGTAGGGATTCTAGATCCGAAATGTTGGTCAGGAGGCGCCCGATGTCGTCAGACCTAATTTTTTAATCAGGACGCCCCTGACCACACACTTCAGAGCCTCCCATTGGTTGAGTGGAGAGGTTGTATTTGCTATGTGGTCAATTTTAAAGTTATGAATTGCTTTAGTAACTTCAGCGATGCATACCGAGTCTCGTAAGAGATTATCATTGAGGCGCCAGGAGTGCCCCCTACGTAACTGTGGGGGTCGGGCGAAAGACAGATATACCAGGGCATGGTCAGACCAGAGGGCATGTCCTAGAGAGGTTAGTAAAGGTGTATCTAGGAGGGATTGGGAAATGAGAAAATAGTCCAGTCTGCTATATGAGTTATGTGCTATAGAGAAGTATGTGAAATCTCTGTCTGTAGGATGATGTATACGCCACACGTCCACTAATTGATAAGAATGTAAAAGAGATTTTATGTGTGAGAGTGAGGTCGTGGACATGGAAGACTTACCAGTAGAGGTGTCGGCAGACGGGGAAAGAGCCACATTGAAGTTGCCTCCAACGATAACACTAGAACCTCCAAAAGAGGTCAGTCTGGCGAGAGTGGATGATAGGAAGTGCGCCTGTTCTGTGTTTGGAGTGTAGATGTTGGCGACTGTAAAAAAAAATTATTAAATTTTAATTTGAGAAATATAAAGCGACCGTGATCATCAGTATATGAATCAATATCCTCAGGGTGAAAAGACCTATGAAACGCGATCGAAACCCCTTTGGATTTTGCAGCGGGGTTGGTACTATGAAACCAAGTGGTATAGTATCGACTGCGCATCATGGGTATGGAATCGGTCCTGAAATGGGTTTCTTGTAAGAAGAGAATATTAGTTTTCTGTTTATGGAAGTGATACAGGATCTGGCTACGTTTCTCCGGGGTATTAAAGCCTCTACAATTGTAAGAAGCTAAATTAAGTGGTGGAGTAGCGGTCATATCAAGGTGGGTATAAGGGGAAAGGGGAGAAAAAAGAAACAACGAGAGTCCCTTGAGAGACCGCCCCAGCCAGCAGAGGAGGGGAAGGTGAAGGGAAAATGGGAGGGGAGGGGATAGATGCGAGGGGAGGAAGCAGAAAAAAATATAAGAGATATGAAAGAAATATCAGAAAGGAGCAAGAGAGGGGAGAGAAAGAAGGGAGAGAACGGGGAAAGGAAAAGGGTCCCAGTATCCATAATTGTCCAGTCGGTATTACAGTCTGACCTGAAAAGATCAGAAGAGGGAGCCCGGGACCCTGATCCTAGCAAATTAAACAATATACTGATTGTAATAAGATAGACCACTAGGTGGTACCAGTTAATCAAAGATTGAGAGAAAGAAAATAAAATACAATACAAAAAACTGTAAAGTATAGAACATCTGTAAACCATGGTACGGTGCCAAGTGGGGGCACCGATTATTCCTAAGGGGGGGTTAGTGTTTAGCATGGAGAGAGCTCCCAGAGCCCCGGGGACCACAGGGCCAATAATATGTAAAGTAAACTGGGCTGTACTTGTAAGCGTAATAAGCATAAATAAGTATAGATAATAAATTATCATAATCAGAAACACAATGGGGGAAAGCATGGGTTAATACAACATTATAAACAGTTGAGTGTGCCATGAAAGCAATAGTAGGATGCAAACAGGCACACCAGTCCCAGGGAAAAAGGAAAAGTGGTAGTTCAGAAGTAGCGAGCAGGAACCTCCGGCTTGAAGAGACTGGAAGAACAGTGAGATCAGTTTCACAACAGGTAAGAACCGCAGCAGTCCCAGAAGGCCAAGGCGAATCTTCCTGACGCAGCTTATGAGCCATTGTGCAATTTTTAGCAGAGGAGCCTGGTATCTTCTAAGGCATAAGGACCCCGAACGTGGGTAACAATAAAATGAAAGAAAAGGTTACTATCTTCCAATTGAAGAAAAACCAGTAACAGAAACTGCTTGCTGGAAGAGGTGTAAGAGAGTGAAGACCATCAACAGAGGCTCGAGGAATGAAGGTCCTTAGGGATCCAAGGTAGTTCAGTAAGCATTCCTGCTCAGGTAGAGAAAAAGATAGGTGACCAGCCGGTCCATATAACATCAATCATCAGGGTCTATGCGGGGTGAAGATCCAGGACGGCGTTTGCGGCTGTGTTTCTGCCACTGCGGGATGTACGGCAGGCCTGGTGTAGTTGGAGAGAAAGGCCAATCTGGCAAAGACACCTGTGGCAACTCCAGGGTGCCCAGGAATGCAGGGAGGTCACCCAACATGCGGAATGTGGCAGTCTTACCATCATGGTGCACCCGCAACTGAAAAGGAAAGCGCCATTGGTATTTTATTTGGCGTGATTGGAGAAGCTGTGTGAGAGGCTTCAGGGCTTTCCGCATGGTCAGGGTCAAACGTGAAAGATCAGGTAACAGCATCACGGGGGTGGTATTGAAAAGAATAGAGTCCTGCATGCTGGCTGCCCGCATGATGGATTCCTTAATGTTGTAGAAGTGCACTCTGCAGAGTGTGTCCCGAACGAATGAGGGGTCAGGATTCCTGGGGCCTGAGGTCCTGTGGACCCGGTCTAGTTCAAGTGGATTATCTTTGGGTAATTGTAAGAGCTGATTAAAAATGGCCATCACCGCTGCCCTCAGGTCCTTGGGTTCCACAGATTCAGGGATGCCGCGTATGCGAATATTATTACGCCTGTTTCTGTTTTCGATGTCATCCTGCTGAAATGCAAGGTGCTGCAGCATGGTTGTGTGGGAGTTAAGTATTTCCTCATGCTTCTGAACAGAGGTATGGAGTGTCTCTGTTGTGGCTTCAATATCCTCAAAGCGAACACCAATGTCCCTTTTAAGCTCAGAAATCTCCTGTTTGTAGGTTTTCTCTATGCGGTGTACACACTGCTCAAAATCAGCTTTGGTAGGGAGAGACCGCATGTAATTGTGCAGGGATCTCATCTGGGATTCTAGATCCCATCCATCCTCCGATCCTATGGATGCAGTGGAACGGCACCTGGAGAGTCTGGGGGGAGAAGCTTGAGACACAGGGGTAGTGTGGGATGCCTGTGAGCAGGCCATAGAGTCCAGGGCTGACTCGGAGCTGGCCGGGGATGGAGGCGCCGGCGCCATCTTGGATCTCGGCTGGCGCTGGGCCACGGCCGAAGATCGGGTGAAAAAGTTCCCTAAATCCCCTCCTGGGCGAGAACCCCCCATTCCCTGCTGGTCCCGGTACTTAGCTTTCCCCATCGGAGTCTTTTAAACAGCCGGATTCGGTTCAGAAACGCCCTGTAGAGCCGAGGGATCCGGGAGCTGTGGAACAACACGTCCTCTCACTCCATGCGTCAGGCCACGCCCCTCCGTCAGGGCCTTTTAAAACTGCACAAACAGCATATAAATACTAGAGATATCCTAGAGATACAAAATTGTGAAATTAGCTATATCATAAAATAATGTTAAGTAAAATATAGATATTATATATGTAGCATAAGGACAAGCTTCTCCACAACCCCTATGCCATT
The DNA here is from genome assembly GCF_042186555.1 of Aquarana catesbeiana. Taxonomy (NCBI): domain Eukaryota; kingdom Metazoa; phylum Chordata; class Amphibia; order Anura; family Ranidae; genus Aquarana; species Aquarana catesbeiana. The sequence continues at coordinate 178,254,712 of NC_133330.1, forward strand.
GTAGGGGATTTGTGATCACCCATTAATAAAATACAGGTACAACAGCATAATATTTTTGACAAAAATGCAGTTACAAATCATACTTTTTCATATGCAACGGTGTCTCAGAAACACAAGAATATTCCAAAAAAGGGAAGGGGAGAGAGAGGTGGGTAATCTAGTTATACATCAGGATGTTAAATCTATTTGTACTAGATATATTCATTTATAACTTACCTTCAGACTGTGCATACAGCATATCGGTCCGGGAGGAGCAGTGAGCCTGGAGAACCCGTGGGGATACCCTACCAAATCCCGCCAGAGGAAAATCAGGGCGGACCCCTCTGTGTAAATAGCAATACTGTAAGTGTTTATTAGGATAAGTGCTGATAAAGAGTGTGAATAGGGATGTTAGTGTGATATGATGATGTGTGAAAGGGGAGGAAGAATGGGGGAAGGAGGAAAGGATTTGGAAGGGAAAGGGAAGGAAGGAAGAGTGGTGAGAAAGAAAGGGAGGGAGGGGGGAAGGGGAGAGGAGGGGAAGAGGGAGGGGGGAGAGGGAAAGGGAGGGAGGAGGGTGAAAGACAAGGAAGGGAAAAGGGGGGTGGGGGGTAGGGGGATTATATATAGATAGATATGATATTTTACCTAAATTACAAAGCAATAGTATATGTACAATTGCAAAGTTTAAGCACAGATGGCCAGTGCCATGGTGATGGTATTTAAAGGCAGGTAAAATATGCCACATCGCTGTGTCTTTGGGTTCAGACTAGGCACAGCGGGGAAAAAGATGCAAAGATTTTAATTAAGTCCAATGGGAAGGATCGCACAGCTAAACGAAAAGCAGAAAAGTACATGCCTTTAGAATGACATATAATGTATCAAATCTTTGGGTGTATAGTAAAGTGGAGGAGGTGTTACCTGATTACCTGTATATGTGTGTGTCTCCTCCCAGTGTGTCCAGCATGGAGAGATGGACCGCTGAGGGGAGACAAGTAATGTCTGGGATATAGGAGGGGGGTCCGCCATGATTACTCCGGAAGGACAAGGGGGAGGGATACCTGAGCTCGCCCATGTTGCCCGGATCGAGGATCCAGAATGGATCTCAGGGATCCGGAGGGATGGGGTGGGCTCATCTGTCCACTGAAGTGCCGAGGGGGCACACTCTTAGGAACTGCATGTACAACATCAGATCCGTGACCCACTACCACAGATTCCTATGCTGGAGAGAGGCAGGCAGTCCCCAAAGCCTCCGCCATGGTTGGCAGCTAGAGGAGGGGGGGATTGGGCGGCAGAGAAGAGGGATGGACCGTATTCGGCGCGACGCCAGAAATGACGCACAAGTGAGCATGTGTCATGGGCGTTGCACTAAAGGCAAGCAGTCGCTCGGGGACTGGAAGTGAGGTGGCCCAGAAGTCTCCTCATACCAGTGTCTAAGGGTGGTTTACCTGCGAGGATGCCTCTGTGGGGTCCCGAATAGAAAAAAGGGAACCCATAGGCAGTGGGCAGATAGGGGCAAGGCTGGAAGTTCATCGGAGTCAGCAGCGATACCGCAATGGCAGCCTGGAGGAAATAAACAAATACATATTGATTGCAATAAGGATAGTAAAAGAAAAAAGTTATAAATAAATAAACACCCTCAAGTTGGCTGCATAACTTCTTTTGTTTAGGTCACAACTGAACATTTACACATTCCACATGAATGCCAGATATGTGTTTATAAGTTATATAGAGACAGTGAGTACATTAGATATTATATGTACCCCGGGAGGATTCTCGCACGCATTGATAAAATACAACTTAATGCGTTCTTGGGGAGGGGGGGTTAAAGAGGGAAAGGTGGAGGAAATTGTGGGAAGGGGAAACGGAAGAGTGGGGTAGAGAAGGGAAAAGTATGGGGAGGGGATGAGTGTTAAACGGTTATAGAAACAAGGCATAGCTGATAGTGTCATTCAACCCTGGTGGCTGGGTTGCCCACAACTTAAATATCCACCAAAGGCAAAAATGTCTTGCGAGCCACAATAATCCAATGCCCAGTGAAATACCAAACATAAATGTAGATATCTAGCAGCAAACGCAGTTCACGTATTCATAACCGTGCAAAAAGATATAAATAAAAAATTGCGTTGCGCTTAAGTGTATAGCATCAAAAAATGAGAATACCAAACTTCACATAAACAAATATATGAAATAAAATAAAAAATAAAAAACAAAAATGATATGTGTTTACACGCAATTCTTCCTGAGTGCAATATGTACAACACCATATAGGATAAAATATATATAAATTTATACACAATTCTTCCTAAGTGCAAATGTGTATATAGATATTATTCCAACCCACACTTATATATTACTGTGCACACAATATATATATTATTTAGTGAAAAAATTAATACAGACGTGCAGTAACTCACATAGAGTGCTACATGCAAATATTCTATTGAAAACAAAGTTGATTTACATAAAAGTGCCCAGTGATCCTTAAAGCAATTAATGCAATCTCTTTTGGTGAAATATCACCCAAACAATTCATATAATAATGTCCACAATATTCAAGACAATATTTCTGTGTGTGTCCATGACCAAATGAGATATCAAATCTTCAGTTATCCAGCGTGTAGAGTTCAAACCATGCTGTGATGTGCCTCAGTGACCCCCCAAAGTGATTGCGCTCACCTTAGAGCGTGTGACACAGTGATTAGCTGTGTCAAATCACGCTGTGTAGCCACCCCATGGGCTCTGTATAGCAAGCTAGATGCGATCTCCAGTTTGGGTTAATCTGGCTCCATAGACATCATACCATAAAGTAAAGAGAGACTGGATCACTTCTCCAGTTTAGATGTTCTCCACAACACTTTGATACAGTAGGAATCAGAGGGCCCTGCTCCTTAGAGCTTACAATCTAAGAGGGAAGGTCAAGAGATACAAGAGGTAATAACTGTGGGTGATGTGCTGATTGAGAAGATAAATGTACAGTTGTTAGGTGGGGGCCAGATAGGCTTCTCTGAAGAGATAAGTTTTCAGGGATCGTCTGAAAGTGGATAAAGTAGGAGAAAATCGGACGGATTGGGGTAGAGAATTCCAGAGGATGGGGGAGGCTCTGGAGAAGTCCTGAAGGCGAGCATGGGATGAGGTGACAAGGGAGTTTGAGAGCAGGAGGTCTTGGGAGGAGCAAAGAGAACGATTAGGTTGGTATTTTGTGACTAGGTTAGAGATGTAGCTGGGGGCCAGGTTGTGGATGGCTTTGTAAGTGGTAACCCACATAGTGGTTTCCGCAGCCACACGTGAGTAAATATACAATGCCAATTGTGTCACAGTTCACAAAATGGTACATGACTAAATTCTCACCTGTGGGCAACTGAACATTTTTCTCTGTTTTAATAAATCTACTAAAGTCACATTTCTCACATTGGAAGGTGCCTCATGGCAAAGGGCCACAGGGATCTATATTCTTCTGGGGCGAGAAGTGACTTGACACCAGGATGTCTCGTAGGGATTGGTTGCGTTTAAATATAAAGTGTGGCTCAGATTCAATAAGCGGTTTCTGGTCTGGGTCCTCCTCATTACTGCAGTTGCGCTTTGCCCATAGGTATTGTCCTTTGGGGACATGATATTTTCATTTCGTAAATGTAAGACCAGGCTACGGAATCAAAGGCCTTGTGAAGGTCTATTGAGAGGAGGAAACCTCTCTGAGGGGGACCACCATCCCATTGGGAGTTGAGCAATGATATAACATCTACCGCTCTCCTAATTTGGTCTGGGCCCTGTCTCCCAGGGATGAAGCCCACTTGATCTCTGTGTATGTACGTAGCTATGAAACTTGCCAATTATTTTTGTCATTATCTTTATGTCGTTTTTGATAAGCGAGATTGGACGGTATTTACTGACCTCACTTGCATCTTTTCCTAGTTTGGGGATGACAGAAATATTTGCGGAATCAAGATCTTTGTCTAGGAGGGCTCCATCCCTGAGATAGTTGAAGAACCGCGTCAGGTATGGTACCAGACAGGGGCCAAACTTTTTGTAATATCCTGTAGAAAAGCCATCGGGCCTAAGAGAGGAGCCCAGTTTGAGGGATTTGATGGCATCTAAGACCTCCTCAAAGGTAAAGGGGTCCTCTAAGAGTTCCTTGTGGCCTTGGGCTATTGAGGGGATAGGGGGGTTATTGAAGGCGGTGGGTTGGTTTTGTATAGGTCGGAGTAAAACTGCAAAAAATTATCCATTATTTTGGTGAGGATCTGGGTCAGGTCTCCAGATGGGGATCGAATTTTTGGGAAAGCTAACGTGTGTCATTTGGGTTTTGTGGCAAATCTGGAGCCAATCCTGTCTTTTGGGAATAACATTTAGCTCCGGTCCATCTTAGGTGTTTCTCGGCCGCCGTTGTGAGGGTTAGGTTGAGGTGGGTTTGGGGTATATCAAGCTGTGCTAATGTTTCTGGTGTAGGGTTTCGTTTGTGGGCTTTGGCTAGTGATTGGTATTCCTCCGCTCGTTTCTGTAAGTCTGCTAATTTTTTAGCAGAGAGATAGATGAGCTTTCCTCTGAGGACTATTTTGTAGGCAGCCCACAGAGTCGTTGGGGACACTTCGTTGTTATCATTTTCATGGAAGTGCTCTTTTATAGCTTGTTCTAGAAGTGTACACTGTATTGGATTGCTCAAAAGAGCCTTGTTGAGATGCCATCTGAAAGGGCTTGAGGAGCCCAATGACTGGTGTGTGACAAGAGTTACAATAAAGTGATCTGAAAGGGGGGTGTCTACAATTTTTAGACTCCTTCTGTAGTAGGATTTGGAGCAGTGGTTTAAGTGATCTTCGTTTTTGAACCGTGTAGGGTGAGAGGTCGGCAAATACCTGAACTGTGTGTCCCAGTATAGTGAGGGCATCGCCCCCTCTTGATTTCCTCATTACCTCCTCCTTCACTGAATAAAAATGAGGTTTCACTATAATGTCCCTGGGAAGCCCATCTGATCAGGGGGGCTGTAATGCTCTATGAGCTCTGTCAAGTTCCAGGCTGTGTTCAGCAATGTCTGGGATGAGCCCTTTAATAAGGGCCTTAACTGCTGACTGGACATCTTTCATGGATTCGGGGAGCCCCCTTATCCTAAAGTTGTAACACCTCGATCTGTTCTCCAGGTCATCGATCTCTGAGAGTGTGGTTCTAATTGATCCTGCATGTCTTGGAGTCTGGACGAATTTTGGTTTATTCTGGCAACAGATTGGTCTGCCTTTTTTTCTATTTCTTCAATCCTCATCCCTATTTGCCACAAGTCTGCATGAATGGATTAAGTGATTTGGGCAGCATTCAGTGCAAGGCTTCTGGACAGCATCTGTGAAAAAGCATTCATCATAGATGGAAAGTCAGTGGGTGCTGGGATGGTGTCACAGGCGTCTCCCTCACAAATTAGTAGGCATGTAATAGGATCATGCATAGGAGTTGTGGGGAGCCGCATCATCGATCTCCCTAGCAGGGATTTAGTAGATGTTGGGGAGGGTGCCATCATCATTGGGGATTTTGCAGTACCTGGTGAGTATGGAGGAGCAGAGTCCTGGTCCACTATGGAGCCTTCCGCCTCAGTGCCTGTGTTTCTTCCTCGTGGAGCGGCCGCCATTTTGGCGTAGCTGAGCAGGCCTGCGGCAGAGGTCATCTGGCGAAAGAGGTTTCTCCTGGCCAATGCTGAGGTCATCTGAGTGTTCCTGGGGCGCTCACCTGCTATTTCGTCCCAGTGTGGTGGATGGGAGGGCATTCTGGAGGATGTAGCGGAGGTTAAAGGACCATGGTGGCAAGGAGCTCTAGAGGGTCTTGCCCATCTTGGGAGCTTCCACGCATGTGCCTATCCACAAGAAACTTTAAATGCTTTAAGTCAAAATAATCTCCTACTTAATTCTGTGGGGTGGATGATGATGATGATAATGATGATGAATAAATTGCTAAATTAGTGCTTTAAAAGTAAGTAATTACTAAATATAACATCAATTGTGATCATTTGCAATTCTGTATACTTTGTTCAATAAATATGAAAGAACAAAAGAAAACAATCCAGAATAAAAAAAGCCTGACTGATCAGTGTTTATCGATCTATAAAATATATTACTACTGTATGGCAGTGTTCTGCTAGGTTAATTTCAGTGCAGCATGACAAATTTATATCTTCAAGGGATAAAGCTTTTTGTAAGCAAATGACTTTACCAGTGAACCATACTACTCTTTCATTTTTAGCTTGAATCAGAACTTCTGCCTTTATTTCACAGTGCAACATAACATATAAATCATTTACATTTTCTGGAAAACCATCTCTGATTTTAGAAAAAAGACTCTGCATTTTTTTCATGATAGAAAAATGACTTTTCTTATCACAATAAACATATTGTCTGATTTGCAGAAAATATAGTGGATTTAGGTCTTTTGAACTTCATGTGCTGTATATTAAGTATTGTTAATAAATTTCTTCATTCAGGAGGATTTATTTTTTAAATAATGCCATGAAAATGGGACTTATTTTTCTTTTGGAATAAAGTAAAAATAAATTCACATCTGAACAGTAGCATGGCGGCATTCATATCATGAAATTAACCTTTAAGGGTTAACCATATTTTCTAATTCTTATGATTTTAAACATTATACAGTCTAGATCACTTTGCTATAACTATACTGTATGTTATATACAGTGCCTTGAAAAAGTATTCAAACCTCTTGAAATGTTCCAAATTTTGTCATGTTACAACCAAAAACGTAAATGTATTTCATTGGGATTTTATGTGATAGACCAACACAAAGTGGCACATAATTGTGAATTGGAAGGAAAATGATAAATGGCTTTCAATTTTTTTTACAAATAAATACCTGAAAAGTGTGGCATGCATTTGTATTCAGCCCCCCTGATTTAATACTTTGTAGAACCAACTTTCTCTACAATTGCAGCTGCACGTCTTTTTGGGTATGTCTCTCTACCAGCTTTGCACATCTAGAGAGTGACATTTTTGCCCATTCTTCTTTGTTAAACAGCTCAAGCACCATCAGATTGGATGGAGAGCGTCAATGAACGGCAATTTTCAAGTCTTGCCACAGATTCTCAATTAGATGTAGGTCTGAACTTTGACTGGGCCATTCTAACATATGAATATGCTTTGATCTAAACCATTCCATTGTAGTTCTGGCTGTATGTTTAGGGTCATTGTCCTGCTGGAAGTTGAACCCACGCCTCAGTCTCAAGTCTTTTGCAGACTCTAATGCCGTGTGTGTACATACAAGCAGTTTTTCCGTCAGAATAAACTCTGAAGGTTTCTCCAACAGAATTCCGCTCAAGCTGTCTTGCATACACACGGTCACACCAAAGTCCGACCGCCAAGAACGCGGTGATGAACAACATGTACGATGGGACTAGAAAAAGGAAGTTCAATAGCCAGTGGCCAATAGCTTCCGTCTCATACTTGCTTCAAAACGTGCATTGTTTTTGGTACTTTGGAACAGCATACAGACAAGCAGTTTTCCCAATAGGAATTGGTTCCATCGGAAAAATTTAGAACATGTTCTCTTTCTAGGTCCGTCAGAATTTTCAAAGTAAAAAGTCTGATGGGGCATACACACGATCTGAATATATGATGAAAAGCTCCTGTCTGACTTTTTCTGTTGGAAATTCCGCTTGTGTGTACACGGTATAACAGGTTTTCTTCTAAGATTGCCCTGTATTTGGCTCCATCCATCTTCCCATTAGGAATGGACGAACAGTTCGGCCCGAGCATAAGTTCGGGCTGAACTTTTGCTGTTTGGGCGCTGATTGGCTGAAGCAGTGAAAGCTTCAGCCAATCAGGGCACAGAGCACTGTCAGAGTCACGATTGGACACTGTCATCATGACTTTATCCAATCATGGCTCATTCCCACCCCACAGTATAAAAAGTATTCTTTCAATTGCAGCCATTTTCATTATGATTTCGGTGTGGCGAGAGATAGTACAGGGCTCTGTTCAGTGCTATTAGTATGCTATACTGTGCTATTCTACTTCAATTATGAGTTTAGAATATTAGTTTAGTGTCAGTCTAGGGATAGTGTGAGTGTAGTGAAGAGGACCATCATTCAGCTTTGCATAGTGGCAGCTAGAGTAGGAACAGCTCAGATAGTTTCACTGTAGTGTAGTGAGACCGTGTCATTCATACATATATTAGTGAAGAGTAGGGACAGCCCAGATAGTTTCAGTGTAGTGTACTGAGACCGTGTCAGTAATCTTAACATTAGTGTATAGCTAGAGTAGGGACAGTTCAGATAGCGTCAGTGTAGTGACGGTTGAACACTGTCTATTTGATTGCATTTCTGCCAGTTTAACACCATTTACTTCTCTGTGCTTTACTGCCAGTTTTAAAGCCATATAGTTTTGTGTGCGTTACTGCCAGTTTAAAGCAATATAGTTCTGTGTGCGTTCCTGGCAGTTTAACACCATTTACTTTTTTGTGTCACTGCCAGTTCAACACCATTTACTTCTGTGTGCGTTATAGTAAGTTTAACGCCATATAGTTCTGTGTGCATTACTGCCAGTTTAATGCCATATAGTTTTGTGTGCGTTACTGCCAGTTTAACACCATATAGTTTTGTGTGCATTACTGGCAGTTTAACGTCATATAGTTATGTGTGCATTACTGCCAGTTTAACGCCATATCGTTTTGTGTGTTACTGACAGTTTAATGCCATATAGTTCTGTGTGCGTTAATGCCAGTTTAACGCCATATAGTTTTGTGCATTATGACCAGTCTAACACCATTTACTTTTGTGTGCGTTACTGCCAGTTTAACACCATTTACTTCTGTGTGTGTTACTGTCAGTTTAACGCCATATAGTTCTGTGTGCTTTACTGCCATTTTAACACCATATACTTTTGTGTGTTACTGCCAGTTTAACACCATTTACTTCTGTGTGCTTTACTGCCAGTTTAACACCAATTACTTCTATGTGCTTTACTGCCAGTTTAATGCCATATAGTTCTGTGTGCGTTGCTGCCAGTTTAATGCCATAATGTTTTGTGCATTATGGCCAGTTTAACGCCATTTACTTTTGTGTGCATAACTGCCAGTTTAATGCCATTTACTTCTGTGTGCGTTACTGTCAGTTTAACGCCATATAGTTCTGTGTGCATTACTGCCAGTTTAACGCCATATAGTTTTGTGTGTTACTGCCAGTTTAACGGCATTTACTTCTGTGTGAGTTACTGCCAGTTTAACGCCATATAGTTCTTTGTGTGTTAATGCCAGTTTAACACCATATAGTTCTGTGTGCGTTACTGCCAGTTTAACACCATATAGTTTTGTGTATTACTGCCAGTTTAACGCCATTTACTTTTGTGTGCATAACTGCCAGTTTAATGCCATTTACTTCTGTGTGCATTACTCTCAGTTTAACGCCATATAGTTCTGTGTGCGTTACTGCCAGTTTAACGCCATATAGTTCTGTGTGCATTATAGCCAGTTTAACGCCATATAGTTTTTTGTGTTACTACCAGTATAACTCCATTTACTTCTGTGTGCTTTGCTACCAGTTTAATGCCATATAGTGCTGTGTGCGTTACTGCCAGTTTAATGCCATATAGTTTAGTGCATTACGGCCAGTTTAACACCATTTACTTTTGTGTGCATAACTGCCAGTTTAATGCCATTTACTTCTGTGTGCGTTACTGTCAGTTTAATGCCATATAGTTCTGTGTGTGTTACTGCCAGTTTAACACCATATAGTTTTTTGTGTTACTGCCAGTATAACTCCATTTACTTCTGTGTGCTTTCCTGCCAGTTTAATGCCATATAGTGCTGTGTGCGTTAATGCCAGTTTAATGCCATATAGTTTTGTGCATTATGGCCAGTTTAACGCCATTTACTTTTGTGTGCATAACTGCCAGTTTAATGCCATTTACTTCTGTGTGCGTTACTGTCAGTTTAATGCCATATAGTTCTGTGTGTGTTACTGCCAGTTTAACACCATATAGTTTTTTGTGTTACTGCCAGTATAACTCCATTTACTTCTGTGTGCTTTCCTGCCAGTTTAATGCCATATAGTGCTGTGTGCGTTAATGCCAGTTTAATGCCATATAGTTTTGTGCCTTACTGCCAGTTTAACGCAATTTACTTTTGTGTGCGTTACTGCCAGTTTAATGCTATATAGTTTTGTGTGCATTACTGCCAGTTTAATGCCATATAGTTCTGTGTGCATTACTGCCAGTTTAATGCCATATAGTTTTGTGCGTTACTGGTAGTTTAATGCCATTTACTTCTGTGTGCGTTACTGCCAGTTTAACTCCATATAGTTCTGTGTGCATTACTGCCAGTTTAACTCCATATAGCTCTGTGTGCGTTACTGCCAGTTTAAAGCCATATAGTTAGGTGTGTGTTATTGCCAGTTTAAAGCCATATAGTTTTGTGTGCGTTACTGCCAGTTTAACACCATTTGCTTCTGTGTACGTTACTGCCAGTTTAACACCATTTACTTCTGTGTGCATTACTGTCAGTTTAATGCCATATAGTTTTGTGTGCGTTACTGCCAGTTTAATGCCATATAGTTCTGTGTGCATTACTGCCAGTTTAACTCCATATAGCTCTGTGTGCGTTACTGCCAGTTTAAAGCCATATAGTTAGGTGTGTGTTATTGCCAGTTTAAAGCCATATAGTTTTGTGTGCGTTACTGCCAGTTTAACACCATTTGCTTCTGTGTACGTTACTGCCAGTTTAACACCATTTACTTCTGTGTGCATTACTGTCAGTTTAACGCCATTTAATTCTGTGTACGTTACTGCCAGTTTAATGCCATATAGTTTTGTGTGCGTTACTGCCAGTTTAATGCCATATAGTTCTGTGTGCATTACTGCCAATTTAATGCCATATAGTTGTGTGCGTTACTGCTAGTTTAATGCCATTTACTTCTGTGTGCGTTACTGCCAGATTAACTCCATATAGTTCTGTGTCCATTACTACCAGATTAACTCCATATGGTTCTGTGTGCATTACTGCCAGTTTAAAGCCATATAGTTTGGTGTGTTATTGCCAGTTTAAAGCCATATAGTTTTGTGTGCGTTACTGCCAGTTTAATGTCATGTACTTCTGTGTGCGTTACTGCCAGTTTAATGCCATATAGTTTTGTGTGCGTTACTGCCAGTTTAACGCCATATAGTTATGTGTGCGTTACTGACAGTTAAACACCATATAGTTCTGTGTGTGTTACTGCCAGTTTAATGCCATATAGTTTTGTGTGCGTTACTGCCAGTTTAATGCCATATAGTTTTGTGTGCGTTACTGCCAGTTTAATGCCATATAGTTCTGTGTGCATTACTGCCAGTTTAATGCCATATAGTTGTGTGCGTTACTGCTAGTTTAATGCCATTTACTTCTGTGTGCATTACTGCCAGATTAACTCCATATGGTTCTGTGTGCATTACTGCCAGTTTAAAGCCATATAGTTCGGTGTGTGTTATTGCCAGTTTAAAGCCATATAGTTTTGTGTGCGTTACTGCCAGTTTAATGTCATGTACTTCTGTGTGCGTTACTGCCAGTTTAATGCCATATAGTTTTGTGTGCGTTACTGCCAGTTTAACGCCATATAGTTATGTGTGCGTTACTGACAGTTTAACACCATATAGTTCTGTGTGTGTTACTACCAGTTTAATGCCATATAGTTTTGTGTGCGTTACTGCCAGTTTAATGCCATATAGTTCTGTGTGCATTACTGCCAGTTTAATGCCATATAGTTTTGTGCATTACTGCTAGTTTAACGCCATTTACTTCTGTGTGCGTTACTGCCAGTTTAACTTCATATTGTTCTGTGTGCGTTACTGGCAGTTTAATGCCATATTGTTTTGTGCATTATGGCCAGTTTAACGTCATTTACTTTTGTGTGCATAACTGCCAGTTTAATGCCGTTTACTTCTCTTGTGTGTTACTGTCAGTTTAACGCCATATAGTTCTGTGTGCATTGCTGCCAGTTTAACGCCATATAGTTTTGTGTGTTACTGCCAGTTTAACGGCATTTACTTCTGTGTGAGTTATTGCCATTTTAATGCCATATAGTTCTGTGTGCGTTACTGCCAGTTTAATGCCATATAGTTCTGTGTGCATTACTGCTAGTTTAACGCCATTTACTTCTGTGTGCGTTACTGCCAGTTTAACTCCATATTGTTCTGTGTGCGTTACTGCCAGTTTAATGCCATATTGTTTTGTGCATTATGGCCAGTTTAACGTCATTTACTTTTGTGTGCATAACTGCCAGTTTAATGCCATTTACTTCTGTGTGCATTACTGCCAGTTTAACGCCATATAGTTTTGTGTGTTACTGCCAGTTTAACGGCATTTACTTCTGTGTGAGTTATTGCCATTTTAATGCCATATAGTTCTGTATGCGTTACTGCCAGTTTAACACCATATAGTTCTGTGTGCATTACTGCCAGTTTAATGCCATATAGTTTTGTGTGCGTTACTGCCAGTTTAACGCCATATAGTTCTGTGTGCATTACTGCCAGTTTAACACCATATAGTTTTTTGTGTTACTGCCAGTATAACTCCATTTACTTCTGTGCGCTTTGCTGCCAGTTTAATGCCATATAGTGCTGTGTGCGTTACTGCCAGTTTAATGCCATATAGTTTTGTGCATTATGGCCAGTTTAACGCCATTTACTTTTGTGTGCATAACTGCCAGTTTAATGCCATTTACTTCTGTGTGCGTTACTGTCAGTTTAACGCCATATACCGTATTTATCGGCGTATAACACGTGCTGGCGTATAACACGCACCCCAAGTTTAGGAGAGAATTTTAAGGAAAAAAACTTTTAGGAGGGAAGTTTAAGGAAAAAAAACTTACATTTAAATGCCCATCAATGCAGCCTCATCAGTGTTCATCTGCAGCCTTGTTAGTGTCATTGCAGCCTTTTCAGTGTCAGTGCAGCCTTGTCAGTGCAGCTTTGCCCCAGTGCAGCCTTGTCAGTGCAGCTTTGCCCCAGTGCAGTCTTGTCAGTGCAGCTTTGCCCCAGTGCAGTCTTGTCAGTGCAGCTTTGCCCCAGTGCAGTCTTGTCAGTGCAGCTTTGCCCCAGTGGTCAGTGCAGCCTTGCCCCCAGTGTCCATGCTTGATCGCCGCCGACATACACAGTACAGATCGCCGCCGACAGTAGTTCGTGTTTTAAATATGGCGCCGCGGAGTTTGGAGGGACTCGGCGCTGGCGGAACTGAACGAATGCCGCCGAGATACACATAGTCGAGTGTATTCGGCTCTTTCCGGCGCCGCTCACAGTCCCGCACAGTCCTGCCCTATGATGGACATAACACAGGTCGAATGGCGGGACTGGGCGTGACTGTGAGCGGCGCCAGAAAGAGCCCAATACACTCGACTATGTGTATCTCGGCTCTGTGATTTCGGCGGCGCTCGTTCAGCTCCGCCAAGTCCCTCCGAACTCCGCAGCGGCATATTTAAAACTACTCGCTATGTGAATGTCGGCGGTGATCGCCGCCGATAGCTCACAATTAGCGGGGATCGGCCTATAACACGCACCCACGATTTTCCCCTGATTTTAAGGGGAAAAAAGTGTGTGTTATACGCTGATAAATACGGTAGTTCTGTGTGCGTTACTGCCAGTTTAACGCTATATAGTTTTGTGCATTACTGCCAGTTTAACGCAATTTACTTTTGTGTGCGTTACTGCCAGTTTAACACCATTTACTTCTGTGTGCATTACTATCAGTTTAATGCCATATAGTTCTATGTGCGTTATTGCCAGTTTAAAGCCATATAGTTTTGTGTGCATTACTGCCAGTTTAACGCCATTTAATTCTGTGTGCGTTACTGCCAGTTTAATGCCATATAGTTTTGTGTGCATTACTGCCAGTTTAACGCCATTTAATTCTGTGTGCGTTACTGCCAGTTTAATGCCATATAGTTTTGTGTGCATTACTGCCAGTTTAATGCCATATAGTTCTGTGTGCATTAGTGCCAGTTTAATGCCATATAGTTTTGTGCGTTACTGCTAGTTTACGCCATTTACTTCTGTGTGCGTTACTGCCAGTTTAACTCCATATAGTTCTGTTTGCATAACTGCCTGTTTAACTCCATATAGTTCTGTGTGCGTTACTGCCAGTTTAAAGCCATATAGTTCGGTGTGTGTTATTGCCAGTTTAAAGCCATATAGTTTTGTGTGCGTTACTGCCAGTTTAACACCATTTACTTCTGTGTGCGTTACTGCCAGTTTAACGCCATGTACTTCTGTGTGCGTTACTGCCAGTTTAATGCCATATAGTTTTGTGTGCGTTACTGCCAGTTTAACGCCATATAGTTATGTGTGCATTACTGCCAGTTTAACACCATATAGTTCTGTGTGCATCACTGCCAGTTTAATGCCATATAGTTTTGTGCATTACCGCTAGTTTAATGCCATTTACTTTTGTGTGCGTTACTGCCAGTTTAACGGCATTTACTTCTGTGTGTGTTACTGCCACTTTAACGCCATATGCTGTAGTTCTGTGTGCATTACTGCCAATTTAATGCCATATAGTTTTGTGCGTTACTGCTAGTTTAACGCCATTTACTTCTGTGTGTGTTACTGCCAGTTTAATGCCATATAGTTCTGTGTGCGTTACTGCCAGTTTAAAGCCATATAGTTCGGTGTGTGTTACTGCCAGTTTAATGCCATATAGTTTTGTGTGCATTATTGCCAGTTTTAAGCCATATAGTTCTGTGTGTGTTACTGCCAGTTTAACGCCATATAGTTCTGTTTGTGTTACTGGCAGTTTAACGCCATATCATTTTGTGCGTTACTGCCAATTTAACGCCATTTACTTTTGTGTGCATTACTGCCAGTTTAACGCCATATAGTTCTGTGTGTCACTGTACGATTATGTTGCAGTATGTTATAGTCTGTGTAGTGTGAGTACTCAAAATAAAGTGCACCAAACACCTCTTTACCTTGATTAAAGTGCATTAATGTACAGATTTCAACTTCTTCTTTACATTTGCTTATAAGCATCGCCCCCTCCCTCCCAATGTCTGGGAGGACAACAAGAAGAGGCAGACGTTCCCTTGGCACTGTAAGGGAGCCAGCAACAAATGTGTCCACAGGCAAAGGTGGACGTGGTGGTCAGTCCTCAGGCACGGCATCATTTCCTCGGTTTAGTGAGTTTGCCCCTGCTATCCAGCCACAGCATGCAGAGGAGGTGGTGGACTGGTTTACTAAACTTCCTCATCCTCCTCATCCCCTGTCACAGAAGCAGAGACAAGTGTGCAGTCCCCTGCAGTTGCCAGAGTGGATAAACCTGCCTCCTTGTCCACATCTATTCCTGTCATAGCCCCAACATCAGCCATTGAGGAGTCAGCTGAGTTATCTGACCACAGCATCAGCCACTTGCTCCTTGATGATGCCCAGCCATTACTGCATTCAGATGTTGGTTCTGAGCTTGAGGATGACAGGAACATGAGCCTAGAGAGAGGGAGGAACACTGGTAGACAAATTTGCATTCATGTTCCCCAAGCCGCAGTGTATTGTCAAGTTGTCTTTAGTGGTAATGATGAAGATGGAGATGATGATGATGATGAGGTCACTGATGTGACTTGGGTGCCAGATAGAGCAGAGGAGGAAACTGAAGTTGAGGTGGCACAACCCCAAGAAGGCTGACATCAAGAAAGAGTAGAGAGCAGCCACCTTAGTCAATCACATTCTGCAGCTGTTATCTCCTGGCCTACTCCCTAAAGTTCAGCTGTCTGGGCCTTTTTCAGCACATCTGCAGCAGATCGCACTGTTGCTATCTGAAAACTGTGTCTCAGGCACATCAAATGTGGCAAAAACACCAACAATTTGGGCACCACATGCTTAACATTGCATTTAATGTCCAACCACTCAGCCCGTTGGCAAGAGCACCTAAAAGCCACAAAAAGGGGAACAAATTTGTCCCTCCTCCTCCTCCTTACCCACTTTAGTCTGCCCCTGTGATACAGAGTCATTACCTCTCAGCAGCCTCCAATGACAGGGATGATGGTATAGCACAGGGTGTCCCAGGTCCTAGCAGCACATCTGCCAGCAGCACACCACCAGCTGTAAACTGTAAAGTTCTCTGACCATCTGCTGCAGCAGAAAAAAAATACAGTCCCTGCCACCCACATGCCCAGCGTCTAAATGTAAGCTTGTCAAAGCTGTTGGCTCTCCAACTTATGCCTTTCCGCATGGTGGATTCTTCCCCTTCCATGAATTCGCACAAAAAGCTGTACCACAATGGTAGGTTCCCAGCCGCTACTACTTTTCACGTAAGGCTGTTCCATCTCTCTACCATCATGTGGAAGGGAATGTTCTGGCATCGTTGGGCAAGGCAGTCAGCCGTAAAATCCACCTTACTGCTGACACGTGGTCCAGCAAGCATGGGCAGGGACAATATATTTTGTTCACAGCACATTGGGTAACGCTGCTCGCAACTCAAAAGGATGCAGGACAGAGCTCATGCTGCAGCTTTTTGTGCCCCCATGTCTCCATGGTAATGATGCCAGACCTGTGAGCTCTACCCCCTCCTCCTCCTCCTCCACCACCACCTCCATGCCCTCCTCTGCAGAATTGTCCTATAAACATCAGGTACCCCCTAAGCATTCAAAGGGCTATTCTCAGAGTCAGGCTAAAAGGTGCCATGCAGTGCTTCAGCTGGTGTGTTTAGGGGACAGGAACCACACTGGAGAAGAGATTCTTGCAGCTCTGCAGGGACAGGCCCAGAGGTGGTTCACACCATGCCAGCTTGAGCCAAGAATGGTTGTGTGTGATAATGGCTCAAACCTCCTGTCTGCCCTTAGACAGGGAAAGTTGACACATGTGCCATGCCTGGCACATGTCCTCAATTTGGTGGTGCAGCATTTCCTAAATATGTACCCAGGGTTGCAAGATGAGCTAAAGCTGGCCAGAAGAGTCTGTAGCCATTTCAGGCAGTCATACACAGCCAGTGCTTAGTTGGCTAAAATTTAGTGGGAAATCCACCTGCCCGTAAACCGCCTGATTTGTGACATGCCCACCAGGTGGAACTTGACTTTTTCAATGCTGCAGCAGCTATACATACATCAGAGGGCCGTTAATGAGTACCTATGGGCATACGGCATGACGACAGGATCAAGCTGCCTTGGCTTTTTTTCCCCACGCCAATGGTTGATCATTAAGGATGCATGCACTGTATTGTCGCCATTTGAGGAGGCCACAAGGATGGTGAGCCATGACAGTGCATGCAGCAGTGACACAATCCCTGTTGTGTTCATGCTGGAGCAGACTCTGCATGGCATTATGGAAAGGGCACTGGAGTCAAAGCAGCAGGAGGAAGAGGAGGACTTCCTTTCCTCTCAAGGCCCACTTTATCCAGACACTATTATTCCTATGTCACAGGAGGAGAGAGGAGAGAAGGATGATGAGGAGGATTCTGGCACTTTCATAGGCTTCAAAAAAGAGGAAGACATGCGTCAATCTGTAAGTGATGGCTTTCCAACCCTAGGACCCTTGGGAGTAGTACGTGGCTGGGAGGAGGACGTTTCAGATGCTGTCATCCTGAGTGACCCCCAAGAGTCTGCTTCTCAAGCCTTGGCAAATTTGAGGCGCATAGGCAACCTCATGCTTCAAAGCCTGTGAAAGGACCCAGGAATATGTTTCATAAAGGAGAAGGATGATTACTGGTTGGCAACCCTCCTTGACCACCGTTATAAGGGGAAAGTCTCAGAACTCATCCCGTCCCCACAGAGAGTGCAGAAGATAAAATCTCTTGAGGACAGGTTAAAGAGGATTTTATTTAACGTTTTTCCTGACTCCAGTAGGTTACAGTGTCATGGAAAACATCGTTTTGAGTCTTCTGTTGGTCAAGAGAGGATTGTTGGAGAAGGCGTCCGCCTAAGTGAGACATTTCGGAATTTTTTTAGTCCTCGCTGCCCAGGGCTGTCAGCTTCCACATCCCATCGGCAGCATCTGCATCACATGGTGGACAATTACCTCTGGGCCAAAATAGAGATGGAGAGCTTTCCAGCTGACAATCCACTGACTTACTGGGTCATGAGAATATACCACTGGCCAGAACTTGCCAAGTATGCTATTGAGTTGTTGGGCTTCCCTGCATCCAGTGTGCTTTCAGAACAGGCATTCAGTGCTGCAGGAGGTTTAGTTACTGATCATAGAATGCATCTGTCCACAGACTCCGTGGACCGTTTTACTTTTATAAAAATCTATCAGTCCTGGATTACCAGCTATGAAGCCCCTGATGCCGATGTCACTGATTAAGTCTTTTTGGGATGTGGAATCTCTGCAGGACTTCGAGGTTGCCTAGCTTTAAGGGTGTTCAATCATTTCATTTGGAAGAATGTTTTTGGTATAGGTTTCATGGGCACAATTAACACCCAAAGACCAATTTTTAAGTACCTGTTTGACAAGTGCATATCATTGCAATTATTTTTGCCTTCATCAAGAGGACCTCTATAGGGTTACAGTGGGAAGGTGCCCCTGACACCCAAAGAGTAAATTTTATGCACCTGTTTGACAGGTGCATATGATTGCAATTTTTTACAGCAAGGCCAATTCTTGCTTTCATCAAGAGTACCTCTATAGGGTTACGGTGGGAAGGCACCACCGACTCCCAAAGACCAATTTTTCTGCACCTGTTTGACAAGTGCATATCATTGCAATTTTTTTTGCCTTCATCAAGAGCTCCTCTATAGGGTTATGGTGGGAAGGCGCCACCGACACCCGAAAAACAATTTTCTGCACCTGTTTGACAGGTGCATATCATTGCAATTTTTTACAGCAAGGCCAATTCTTGCTTTCATCAAGAGTACCTCTATAGGGTTAAGATGGGAAGGCGCCACAACACCAATTTGTACGCACCTGTTACTTCTATACAAAGTCAAAGTGACATCAGGGTGCTGTGTTTCACCATTTAAGACTGGGGCCTGTTCCCTGCCGAGGATCAAAGTGGGGTCCCTCATCTGAGCACTAAGAAAATCTTCTCAGGAGCCCCGAGATCTGACATATCTAGCTCAGAGGAGGTACTTTCTGCTTCCAATCCCGCAAACACCTCCAGGGGACCGGGCTCACTTCCTGCAGGTTCAGCAACCTGGTACTGATCCTCAGTAACAACCTCCTGCAACATGGTATTATTTACCACCTCTATGGGTTCTTGCTTTTTGGGGGAAACCCCCAAACCTTTGAGCTTTTGCTCATAAAAGTCCCAAAACATGGGGCAGTCTCGACCGATTAGTAAGTCATGAGGTAATCCTGGGACCATCCCAACTTTTAGCGTAGCCGTTCCTGCTGGTGTACACAGGCCACCGGATAGTTTTTAACATCACCATGCACACAGATGACCCAACCTGTTCCCTTTGTACCAGCTTTCTTTGCAACCCGTCCGATCGGAGCAGGGTGACGACACTCCTAGAGTCAAGGAGCGCTACCACCTCTTGTTCATTGACCCGCACCACACATTCATACGGAATCAGGCTGGTTGCAGCACATAATGCATGGGCACACTGTACATGGAGCAATGACGACCCATGTTGCACTCCATTGGTTCTTCCTGACTTGGGCACTGGGCCCCTAGATGACCCAGTTGATGGCAGTACCAACAACAAACCTCACTGGGTTCTCCCTGGCAGTTCTCCAGAAGCTTAGGTCCTGGGGTGCTCCTGGCAGTTGTATTATGTCCCTGAGCAGCCACCATGAAATCACCGGGAGCCACCCTGCTGTTGAAATGCACTTCTTTGAAATGGGCCAGCTCTCTTGTGACAGAGGGACTCTCCTGGAACTTTTTCGCACAACTGTAGCGCTCAACAGCAGCAGCGATCTCATCCAGGGACTGAGGCTCAGACTGAGCCACCCATCAGTGGAGCTCCCTGGGCAGTCCATGCAGGAAACAGTCCAGTGCGACTCTTTCCACAATCTGAGTGGGTGTCTTTTCCTCAGGTTTCAGCCAGTCTTGGAACAAGTGCATCAGGTGGTAGAGCTTTGCACGGGCACGCTTAGCCTTGTCAAAGCGCCAGCCATGGACTTTGTTCACCCTTAAAGCGACAGTCACTCCCAGCCTTGCTAGGATTTCTGCTTTCAGCAGCTTATAATCCCGTGCTGATTCAGGGGCCAAGTCACAGTACGCTTGTTGGGGGTCTGCAGTCAGGAAAGGAGCCAGTACATCTGCCCAGTCTTTATCAGGCAGACCTTCCCTTGCTGCAACCCGCTTAAACATCACTAGGTATGCTTCCACATTGTCTGAGGCTGTCATCTTTTGCAGGGTCCACTGCATTGCCTTCAAGGGGTCACTCTTTACAGCGGGATCACCTTTCATCATTTCAGCCTGCTGGGTCACAGCCTTTTGCAGTCCTGATAGCTGTTCAACCAGTAAGCGGTTTGTTTCCCATTGCACAGCGACTGCCTGGGCATTAGCCATTGCTAATTGTTTAATTTGCTCCTCCATGGCTTGTTCTGAAGACTTCACAGCCTGTGCAGCTTTCACCCAGGACATGGGATTGGCCTGTACCCCTCAAAATGCCTGCATTTTCCACCAATTTGTAGGGAATCAAAGGGGTGAACAGCTGGCTCAGAGACAGTCAAGTAAAATAAAAATGGCTTTATTCAGCAAACTGGCAAAAACAAATAGAAGAGATAGGCTTGTCTTGTCACACAGTTGTGCACATAGGTACAGCTCACAGTTCCGCAACATACAGGCTTACAGGCAATGGTTCATGGCTCTAATCAGAGCTAGAGTCTTTTATGTGGTTAAGCTCACCCAGCAAGTACACAATCCAGCAATGGATCTTTTCACACAGGGTGCTGCTGTGTGTCTCTCTCTCCTACTCAAACAGCTCCTCTCTGACACTTTCAGCCCAGCTGGCAATAAGCAGGTCTGAAGGGGAAGTACCTGCCCTCTTTAATTAACCCCTTCAATTAACCCTGCTCCAGGCTGGCCCTCTACAATGTATATATTGTAGCAAAGCGTCCTAGAGAGAGCCAGGAAAAATCCTGTTCAGAGTTTATACGTCTCCCAGGCTCCTCTCGTACACATTTAGGAATCTCTGATCCATGATCCAGTTTGGGTCTTGGTCCTCTTCCCCTGGCTAATTTAAGCTTACCTGAGCAGACAGCCTTTGCTTTCTGCCTGGGAAACACAGACAACGCTGGTCTGTGAGAGCAATAAGGTTGGTAAAAAGCTGTTAAGCAGTTTATGTGCAAACTGATAAGTGGTAGGCTTGCTCAGCCTGGTAGTTAGGGCCGGGACATGGCTAGGGTTTTGTTTGGCTATTTTGTTCTGTTTGTTTTTTTCTGAACACTGTACAGCACCTCTATAGACTTGTAAATATCACCATTAAACACTTAACTGTTTGTCATACCTCACTTGTTCTGGTATCTGTGCCTGAAAGCCTGCTTATCCCAGGAAGCTTTTGTACCTGCTACCTGTCCCCAAGGTTACATATGGTGGAGGCTGCGACCAGCTGTAGTAAGTTATTACTTAAAAGGCAAGTACCTAGAATAACTAAACATGCAGGAAATCCTAAAACAATTGGTGATATCCAATGTTGCACAGTAGCAAGCAAACGCTGCACAGCAGCAAACAAGCGCTGCACTAAATCAAGCAAATGCTGCACAACAGCAAGCCAATGCTATCGCACACGAGTAAACCAAGGCGCTGTGCCAACAGATTGATGCTGTACAGGAGCTATCCCAGAGGCTGTTTGAACAGCTAGCCATTGATGCAAAAACAGATAGGAAAACCTTGACTGAGGTTGTGGAGATGCTAGCACAGTGGTTACCTGCTAAAGTTGATGATGTTGGAGACAAGCCCTCAGCCATCCATGTGGATCGCTTTCTTTCTAAGATGACAGCAGATGATGATCCAGAGGCCTTTCTGCTAACGTTTGAATGGAACGCTGAGAGAAAAGGTTGGCCTAAAACCCAGTAGGCAGGACTGGTCATCCCCTTGCTTTCTGGAGAATCACAGAAGGCCTACTATGATTTGGAGTCAGCAGAAGCAGGAGACTATGAACAGGTCAAGCGGGAAATCCTGGTGCAACTTGGTGTTACTTTGGCAGTTCGAGCACAGCGGGTCCACAGCTAGTTCTTCCAAGATGAGAGTCCCCCAAGATTGCAGATGTTCAAACTAATTCACCTGGTGAGGAAATGGCTACAGCCAGAGTCCCTGTCTGGGCCACAAATAGTGGAGCGTGTGGTCATGGAACGGTTCCTGAGGTCACTACCAATTCCCCTGCAGAAGTGGGTGAGTCAAGGAGACTTCAACTCAGCGAACAACATGATGGAACTCGTTGAAAGGTACTTTGCTGCAGAGAGCCTGGTCACCACTCCTACAGCCGCATGGACTTTCCACCCAAAGCCACGGTCTCCCCAGGCAACCGGAAAACTGTTCCAGGGGAAGTGGGTGGTAAGCATGGCAAGGAAATAGGGAAGAGGATTTTTGGTGCCAGGACTGAAGTTTGGCATCCCAAACAAGGAAATCCACTGCCTGTCAGCAAACTATACAAGGGAAACATCAGGTGTTTTAGTTGCCAAGAACTGGGACATGTTGCAGCAAACTGTCCATTGACAGATGAACCAATGCAGTGTGATCTATCCATTAGAAGGCAGTCTGTGTTTGCTGCTGTTTCATGAGCTGCAGCGCCAAATATGGAAAACACATGTGCCAAATGACTGTTAATAATAAGTAGACATGTGCACACTGAAATATTTTGTTTCGGAATTTCGTTTTTGTCCGAAAAATACATTTATTTAGTTACTCCCGAAATTCGTTTTTATTTATTTTGTTTTGTTAAAAAATGCATTAGTCTGAAAATCCGAAATAATTAAGGTTGAATCTGTCATTGAAGGCTTATGGTGTCTGTCGAATGTTCTAAGAAGATTCGACGGAGCAGCTAAACTGTACAACGCCGCAACCGTACATTTCCGGTCCAATGTTTCACCTACAAGCTATAGTAGAATTCTAATTTTGTATGACACTAGTAATAATTATATTTATTAATTATTATTACTAGTCAACCAACATTAGAATACTTCTATAGCCTATGGGTGGAGTATTTGACCATAAATGTCCGCTCGTGGTGACTGCTTCGTTGAATCTTCATGTTGAATCTTTTCTCTCTATTTCGAATAATCTTGCACTAATAGAGTTAGGTTAGGCACATTCGACCTTTTTTGCTATTGTCTCTATAATGTTGAATCTTTTCTCTCTATGTCGAAATAATCTTGGACTAATAGAGCTAAGGTTAGGCACATTTGACCACAGGTTCGATAGACACAGATCACTATTGTCAGTGTCATGTCGAATATTCTATCCATATTGAACTGTTGATGCAACAAAAATAAAAATAAAGCATTTGTTTATGTCGGATCTTTCGGTTTTCGGATACTGCGCGTTCGTTATCGTTTGCTAAAACGATAACGAAAATACCCGAAATTCGGACGAAAATGCATTCGGACGAAAACGAATGCACATGTCCAATAAAAAGCCTATTACGGCCTTGTTAGACTCTGGAAGTCTAGTGACTTTGGTTACAGCTGAGATGGTTGAAACTGCTGTGATCTGTGTACATGGGGATACCCGGGAGTATCCTATAGCCACTGTTCATTTTAAAATTGGCTAAGGTACGGTGACCCATCCAGTCGGACTTGTGCCCCACTTGGTGCACAAGGCCATCGTTGGTAGTGACTTCCCTAAGTTTTGGGAACTGTGGGATCGTCCCAACCCGGTTGCAGTAGCTGACTCAGTGGCAGAGCCAAAACTCCTGGCCACTACAGAAAATGTGGGTTCGGGGGACTCCTCTCGGGGCTCCCCGGGTGTTCCTTTCTCAGTTATGGCAGGAGAGCTGGAGGAGCCTGGGGAAGCCCCCACAACCAGTAGAGCTGAATCTGAGCCTATGTTAGAGTTTGCTGACCTTAATGTGCACAAGGAAAATTTTGATACCGAGCAGAGAAAAGACTGGGAAAATGTAATAGTGATTAATGATGTACCTGTTGAACCAGGGGACAGGCCCTGTTTTCCTTATTTCAGCAGCAATGAGGATTTACTGTATCATGTATGTAAAAAGAATTATGAAGTGATTGAACAGTTGGTGGTCCCTAAGCCATACAGACGGGTGGTATTGGAACTTGCTAGGAGGCCATTTAGGGGTTGAGAAAACTACTGAAAGGGTTTTGCGCAGGTTTTACAGATACAGAAAGATATTGAGAATTGTCAATCCTGTCCTGTGTGTCAGATGTCAGCCCCACTACCCCACTTTCGAAGTCCTTTAGTGCCCTTGCCCATTATTGAAGTGCCCTTTGAGAGGTTTGCCATGGACCTTGTGGGTCCACTTCCCAAGTCTGCCTGGGGACATCAGCATATCCTTGTAATCATGGATTATGCTACCCGTTCCCCCGAGGCCGTTCCCTTATGCACCGCATCTGCTAAAAACATTCCCAAAGAGCTGTTTATGGTGTTCAGTCATGTTGGCATCCCTAAAGAAGTCCTTACAGACCAGGGCACCCCATTTATGTCACAAATAACTAGGGATCTGTGCAAGTTATTTAAGGTGACGCAGTTGCGTACCTCGGTGTACCATCCTCAAATGGATGGCTTGGTGGAACGCTTCAATAAGACATTAAAGAGCATGTTAAAAAAGGTTGTTGACAAGGATGGGAAAAACTGGAACTTCCTGATACCATACTTGATGTTTGCCATCAGGGAGGTTCCCCAGTCTTCTACGGGGTACTCTCCATTTGAGTTGCATTATGGGAGACACCCTCGGGGACTCTTAGACATAGCCAAAGAAACTTGGGAGGGGGAGCAGATACCCCATAAAAGTGTAATTGAGCATATCGCTCAAATGCAGGAGAGGATTGCAGCAATCATGCTGATGGTAAAAGAACACTTACTGCAGGACCAAGCAGCCCAACAGAGGATATACAACAGGGGGGCCCAACTCCGTGTTTTCTCACCTGATGACAGGGTTCTGGTGTTAGTTCCCACTGTTGAGAGCAAGTTCCTGGCTAAGTGGCAGGGTCCCTTTGAAGTAATTGAAAGAGTTGGGGAGGTCAATTACAAGGTATATCAACCAGGAAAAAGGAACAGATTTACCACATAAACCTGTTAAAGCCCAGGAAGGATAGACTGGCGTTAACTGCGAGGTCCCTCCCGGTAACGCCTAAGGGTATTGAGTCCCCTCTGATCCCTGAGGTCACGATTCCAGACACCCTGTCATATTCCCAAAAACAGGAAGCTAGTGAGTTCCTGATAAGGAATAGAGAGAAATTTTCAGAGTTACCTGGCACGACTTCAGCAGTTCAGCATGATATTGTTACTGAACCTGGGGTCTGTGTAAAGCTCAAACCGTACCGAATTTCTGAAGCGAGGAGAAATGACATCAGCGATGAAGTTAAAAGAATGCTGGAGCTAGATGTCATTGAGGAATCCAATAGTGACTGGTCTAGCCCCATTGTGTTAGTCCCAAAACCGGGTGGCACATGGAGGTTCTGTAATGACTTCAGGAAGCTTAATGCAATGACAAAGTTTGACACATACCCAATGCCCAGAGTAGATTAACTTATAGACCGATTTCACAAGGCTCGCTATCTGACCACTTTGGACTTGGCAAATACACCTGACTGGTAGCGCCAAAGACAAGACTGCATTTGTGACCCAGGAGGGTTCCTTTCAATATAAAAAAATGCCTTTTGGGTTGCAAAATGCCCTGACAACATTTCAGAGGGCCATGGAAAGCACCCTATCTAGATGACATAGTGGTACATAGCACTGACTGGGAGTCTCACTTGCCCCGTGTCCAGGCTGTCCTTGATTCCCTCTTCAAAGAAGGTTTTACGGCGAATCAAAAAAAATGTGCCATTGGTCTAGAAGAAGCCAAGTATTTGGGCTACACTATTGGCCATGGTGTCATAAAACCTCAAGTGAGTAAAATAGAAGCCATCCAGGAGTGGCCATGTCCTGCAAACAAGAAGCAGGTCAGGGCCTTTCTTGGCATTGCAGGGTATTATAGAAGGTTTATCCCAAATTTTGCAACTATAGCTGCCCCACTGACAGACCTTACGAAAAGAAAAGACTCTGTAATGGTGAAATGGTCCTCAGTAGCAGAGGAATCTTTCCAAGTTCTGAAGAAGGCTCTTTGTGCACAGCCAGTACTGTACTCCCCCGATTTCTTCAAAGATTTTTTGGTTCAGACAGGTGCATCTGATGTTGGTATCGGGGCAGTACTATCACAGGTACACAATGGGGAAGAACATCCTGTGGTGTACCTAATCAGAAAGCTCAATAACAATGAGAAAATGTACAGTATGCAGTCATTGAAAAGGAATGTTTAGCCATAAAGTAGGCCATGGGTGCGCTCAGGCACTATTTGTTAGGATGCCTGTTTGAGTTAATAACTGACCATGCTCCCCTGAAATGTATTGGCCCAAAAGAAGGAGACTAATAGATGGGTGAACCAGTGTTTTTTGGCTCTACAGGATTACTCCTTCACTGTAAAACACAGGCCAGGTGTTGAGAGGGGAAATGTAGATGCCCTGTCCCATGTTCACTCCTGTTGGGCTACAGGTGTTCCAACCCTGGGGTTGAAACAAGGGGGGAGGATATGTAGCAGAGCATCCCAGCGTGAGCCAGGAAAAGTCCTGTTCGGGGTTTATACATCTCCCAGGCTCCTCTCGTACACATTCAGGAATCTCTGATCCATGATCCAGCTCAGGTCTTGGTCCTCTTCCCCAGGCAAATTTAAGCTCACCTGAGCAGACAGCCTTTGCTCTCTGCCTGGGAAACACAGACAACGCTGGTCTGTGAGAGCAAAAAGGTTGGTAAAAAGCTGTTAAGCAGTTTACGTGGAAACTGACAAGCGGTAGGCTTGCTCAGCCTGCTAGTTAGGGCCTGCATAGTGTATAGTTAGAGGCGAGACACGGCTTTTTTTTGTACCTGCTACCTGTCCCCCAGTATATATATATGTATGTGTATATATATATATATAAAATAATAAATAATAATAAATATAAAAAAATTATGATAAGCAAAATGCCATAAATCTATCCTCTATTTTGTAGATGCTATAATTTTTGTGCAAACCAATCAATATACGCTTATTGCGTGTTTTTTTTTTTTTTTTTTTAACAAACATATGTAGAAGACTACATATTGGCCTAAACTGATGAAGAAATTAGTTTTTTCCTTTTTTTGTGGATATTTATTGTAGCAAAAAGTAAAAAATATAGTTTTTTTTTCAAAATTGTCTGGTTTTTATTTGTTTATATTGCAAAAAATAAAAACCGCAGAGGTGATAAATTACCACCAGAAGAAAGCTCTATTTGTGGGAAAAAAGGACATTGATTTTGTTTGGGTACAATGTCGCATGTGAGTCAATAGTTAATTTAATCCTAAATATCGGTTAAAAACCAAAAATGGTGAACTGACACATAGGGTAAATTAGAAGGCGCTCAAAAACAGTCCAGGTATACCTTGCAGTGTACAATATTGGTGACAATCTCTATTGGTCACTAGGTATAAACAATAAAGGTGTATTCTGCAGTGTACAATGGTGGTGATACCCTCTATTAGTGAATCAATCACCTAAGTGTAGCACGCCTCTATTATTCAATAGGTTAACTGGGTGTAAACAATAAGGGTATACTTTGCAGTGTACAATAGTGGTGACACCCTCTATTAGTGAATCAATTACCTAAGTGTAACACACTGGATTAACAGTGGACCACAAAAGTATATAAACCTGTAAACATAAAATAAAACTTTCAAAATGTATAGTGTGACCATATGAATAATTACACACATATAAAAGTGACAGCAACTAGAAAAATAAACTCGTGCAAATATTTCAATTCATGCTGCAAAAGTTAAAAACTCCATATACAGTCCATGAATTAAACCAGCCTCCAAACAGGCTGCAGGTGATATAAAATGGTGACGATGAAATATAAATTAAATGTCCCACACAGATGATTCCTCAGTGATAAATGTCAAATGATGAGTAACTTCGTGCTTCTTCCACCTCACCACCGTGCCAGTGAATCACACTCTAAACAACACAACAATACCCTCAATGGGGCTCTTAAAAAATTGCAAAAAGCGTAGAACTTTTGAAAATGTATTTTTTTTGGCGCAAGTTTTTAGAAAATGAAAATGTATTTTGGCAATTTTCAGTTTATATATCTTTACGTATGTATTTTAACCAGTTCAGCTCCGGAAGGTTGACCAGGCCATTTTTTGCGATACAGCACTGCGCTATTTTAACTGACAATTGTGCAGTCGTGCAACACTGTACCTAGACAACATTTATGTCCTTTTTTCCCCACGAATAGAACTTTCTTTTGGTGGCATTTGTTCACCTCTGCGGTTTATATATATTATTTACTTTCTGCTATAAAACGTATTCAATAAAAAAAATTAAAAATCTAATTTCTTCTTCAATTTAGGCCAATATGTATTCTGCTACATATTCTTGGTAAAAAAATCTCAATCTCATATATTGATTGGTTTGCACAAAAGTTATAGGGTCTACAAACTATGGGATATTTTTATTTATTTATTTTTTTACTAGTAATGGCGGCGATCAGCGAATTATAGCGAGTACTGTAATATTTGGACACTAACTTACACTTTTAACATATTTTGGGGACCAGTGACACTGATACAGTGATCAGTGCTAAAAAATATGCACTGTTACTGTACTAATGACACTGGCAGGAAAGGGGTTAACATCAGGGGTGATCAAAAGGTTAAATGTGTGCCTGACTAGTGCTTTACTACTGCAGGGGAGGTACTTGTATAAGGAGAAGGCAAGGATCGGTGCCCCTGCTTAACAGAGACACAGGATCCATGTCTTCTGCAGTTCTGCCTGTGTACTGAAGCATCGGTGGGTGCAGGCAGACACTGAGTCCGCAGTACCCTCGAATCAGCTTCCTCTGTGTCTAATCACAGTGGGATCAGACTGCTGGTGGCACACGTGTGCGCCCCAGACCCAAGGGTGGAGGATCACGTACAAGGCATAAGATCCTGTGTAGGAGAGCCATATACAGTACTGTATATGGTTGACAAGTGGTTAAAGATGTACTTCACACCAAAAAAATGCTTCAGCCCCCCAGGAAATCTATGCCAGACCCTTCTTTAGGTTTGATATGCACTTTAAGGGGGACACCTCACAAAAAATGCATAAGGTCCCCCTAAAAATTTATACGAGCTTCTTAATCTGAGCATGTAGCCTTGAAAAGGGGGCAAAACATGCAACCCCTCCCCCCTCCCTACCTGGCCACATGCCCTCAACATGGGGTCAGTTTGGATTTGAGCACAGACATATCTTATTTTTATTGCAGTGCAGGTCAGTGGCCAGGCCTGAGTATGTAGATCTGTTTATTTAATAAATGGTACTGGTTTTTAACATACTACACAGCTACAGGTTGTTGCACAGGTTTCTCTTGTTTCTTTCCATTGAATCTCTAGCTCTCCTACAATTGTGTCTGAAATATGCTATAAGCAATAAATTAATTTTCATTTAATAAAGTAGAGTAGGTACTGGCCAGAGAGCGATTACTCTGATGCAGTTGACCAGCTTAAAATCCCTGTTTTTTTGCAAAGTTTGTATGTTTGGATTTGAACATCGACATATCTTATTTCTTGGCAAAGCACCTTGTCCCCATGTTAATGAAGACAAGGGCTTCATCCAACAACATGTGCCCAGTGGTTGTAAGGATCTGATGGCGGGGGTGGCTTATTGGAATTCCCCCGTTAATAATATGGGGGACCCAAGATATCCCCTTCCCCTGTTTGAATGTTTATGGGGTACATACGACTATATAAAGAAAGGGGTAAGAACAGTGGTGACGTCAGTGTCCAAATATGCCCATGTGTTCATATTTAGGCAATGATTTAAGGCTCCATTCCCCACCTATTTGCTTATGCGGTTGGGGATTCCCTGGCCATGGAGATGAATGGGCCAAGTGACGTCAGTGGTTGGTAAGGACGCAGTGGCTACTGCATTCTTAGCAACCATTGAGAGCTGGAAGCTGTCACATTTGTCCACGTCAGAAGCCCTAAACATTCTGCGCTTGTAGGGATGTTCAAAGAGTCTATGTTTGGTCCAAACTAACTTTCAGACAAATTGTAATTTATACAGTCACAAACATTATAAGACACATGGTACAGCTGCAGAACTCCATTATATTCCTTGGGTGACCTGCTGCACGTTCACCAATTTGATTTGCTGCATGTATTTGCAACATTTTGAACATACTGCAAATGAGTTTTCACCAAGCCTAAAAGCCTTATTTGCCTTTGCCAATATTGTCACCATATTCACACCAGAGTTGTGCATTAAATAATTGCACCACACAAGTAAGGTACACCATGAATATCAAAGTGAGAGGTAATAATTCTAGGTCCTTCATTTTTGCCAAACTGATAAAATGTTAAGGCACTTAAAGCATCAACATTTTTTAGGCTAACACAGTTTTGTGGCTTGACACATTTGGTACCTATTTACCCCACACTATCTCATCTTCTATTATGAAAAAATTGTGTATGGGTGCAATAACATTCATTTTAGTGTGTTTATTCCTGAAAATATAGACATGTTAAACACAATGTATTTTTATTCCTTTGTTCCCAATTAATGTACACATGTAGGTGTGGTGCAGCACGGTGCGGCGGCAATAACACACACAGTCCAGGTGCAATGAAAGAACTTGTAATGAAATTTTGTAAAGACAGTTCACAATAAACCTCATGGCAAGACAGCCCAAACAGAAACACACACAGATCCAACAGCGTGTAGAGAGCAGATTTTAGCCAAACTGACAGAGTCAGTTAGGAGGGACAGAATGTGGCCTGGTCGTATCGTAACCAAGCAGGAAGCAGAGAAGTTTTGAACCCTCCTCATCAAGAACCTTTCCCTGCTGCTAGTTCTGTCCCACCAGACGGGGTACCCGTTCCTACTCTACCCATTCACAAAATGGGTGCCAAGCCTGGAAGCCAGGACTTTAAATAGGCTCTGTCTGAAATAAGATGGCTGCTAGAGTCACATGGGACAGCAGCATACAATTGGATAGCTTCCCCAGTGACCCTGTAAATTATAAAGAAATCATCTTTCTCTTGACTTTCTCTCCAACTGCAATGCTGCTGTGGACAAGCGCCACCTACAGTAGAGAAAGTAGACTGCAGCTGCCTACACTCCCCCTCTCTTTAACAGATTCTGTCCTCGGCATCACAACAACATGGAGACAACATTAACTACAGTGGCAAAACCACAATCAATGAAAGGTTCAGACAACTTTGACAGTCACGGAGCTTCCCATTGTTAAACCGAAAAGGGCACTGGCTCTTTTGATTATCTGTAGAGTCATTTACAAAGGTTCATCTGCATATAGTGACTCGGTGGCCTCAGGTGGCAGGGGACCAGACACATCTTCTACTTTCTCTTCACCTAAGCTCATGTTTTAATCCTCAGATAAGTCAGCGCAGTCTGCTGTACTAAATGGGGTGGATGGGCCTTTCGGGCTCCTGACTTCAAAGTCATTAGGCTCAGGGCTAGGAGAGGCCAGAGATTTGAGTATGAGGGGTGGCAGAAACCAGTCAGAAACCAGTCAGTTGGGGCTTTATGCACTGGGAGAAGAAGGTTCGCAGTGTAATACGCCTCCCAGTCATCGAGAGGTTTCCTGCAGCACTCTCCACTCAGCACACAAGGTCTCAGCATACTTCGATGTAGTTGCCTCTTTATGTGGTCAGGCCCCTTAGAGACCAGATCATAGACAGGGGTAGGCGGAAAAGGCTGCCCACCACTTGGTACAGGGTGCGCTCCCACTTGGGCTCCAGCTTGCTTCCATTGGTGTGCTTTACTAACACCTGTTCCAGATGTTTAACGAGTTCTTCAAATGTTTTGGAGAATATGATGGTATCATCAAGGTAAACTAACACAGTCTTGAAACTGAAGTCTCCAAGACAACTTTTCATTAGGCACTGGAAAGTGCTGAGGGTGTTACTAAGGCCGAAGGGCAAGCAATTCAATTAAAATAGTCCCACGGGTGTGATAGAGGCGTTCTTCTCTCAATCCTGGTCTTACATTAGGACATGCCAGTAGTCGCTGGCCAGATCCAAGGTGGAGAAGAATTTGCTCAAGGGCCATTAGGGATTTCTCGATCCGAGGAAGTGGGTTGGCATTCCGGTGGGTGCATGTATTGGGTTTACGGTAGTCCACACAGAACCGTGGACTACCATCTGTCTTTCACACTAGGATGATGGGAGTGTCTCATGAACTGCTGATTTCTTTGATCATTACACTCTTAAGCATGTTGGGGAGTAACTCCTTGACTTATTGGCACAATGCTGGGGTAATTGGACGGTACAACTCCCGGATGGGCAGTGCTTCCCCCTTGTGTATGAGGTGGTCAATGGCTTTGGTGAACCTGTAATCCTCTTGACTGCTGGCAAATGCCAGCAGATGTTTTTCCAGCAGCTGGAGAAGCAGTCTTTATTGGGGTAGAGAAAAGTCTTTAAAGGGAAAATATCCAGCTGTTTCAGTAGAGACCCTTTTTAGGTCTCATCCCAGGAGGCCATAGCTGCTTGTAGATGGGAGCAGACCACTTCTACTCCTGGTTGGGCCTCAGAGATACAGTGGCAAGGAACCGCATAGAGATCAGCCAAGATGACGTGTCTGGGCAGAGATATTGGCATTGTTTCTAAGGTTGAGGAGTTGCTCCAAGACTCTTCCCCAATAGACCTTGGATAGATTTGGGCCCCCCAGCCACTCCATTGATGTAACAGGATCCTTGCGGGATTCTACCATAATGGTGGCCCCCTGTAATTTCTGGTGGGCCCAAACAGGGAGTGGCCAGACCACCTCTTGCAGGGGTGCCAACAGTAATTATTTCTTGGGGGGTGTAGGGACCACTCCCACTTGCTTCGCTTTCTTATTCATTGCCCTGCACTGGGCCTCATAGGCCTGGAGCACTCAGAGCCACACAGCTCGTAGGCCACAGCCCAAATGTTCATATTTGCCCAACAAGCAGAATAAGTCCAGTTTTTTCAAGACAATCATGCCCATCACAACAGGCACTGCTGGGTTGACTGGGCCACGGGTCACCATTATCACCTACCAGCTCCACCACCTGGTCTTTGATTTGAATCCTCACTTAGGTGAAGCTTCAACCAGGAAGGGTAGATTATCCGCTGCTCTGAGGGATATCCAGCAGGGGTCTAATTGTTCTTTTGCGCCAAATCTCTGCACATAGATGTCAATCAGGTATGGGACTTCTTGCTCGTTGACTAAGGTGGCTACCACTGGGCTCGGTGTGACCATGTCTTCTGACTTGCTAGGACTTTGGGTTGTTGGTCCTGGGGGTCATCCCTCTACCCTGGGAGTTAGTAGTTTAATGACAGCCTGGAGAGGTTTCTGAATCCAGACTGCCCACAGTTATAGTTGGATATATGTCCAAAGTGGCCACACCAGAGGCATTTTTGGTCCTTCTTGGGGTCCCTGCGCATTAGGTTCTCTCCCCTATGAGGTTAGGGTGAGTCCTTGTTAGAGGAGGTTACCTCCTTTTTCAAGAGAGCCACTTCCCGAGCTAGCTTTGTGAGCGTGGTTTGCATGGCTGACAGGGGTAACAACAAAGTGTCCCAAGCCCTATGCCCTATAGGGAATCAAATATATGTGTTGAGTGCGCTACTCTATTTTGGATACACCACTCTATTAAAATTCATACCTGTACAAACATCATAACCCCAAAACCTTATATCACATGCAATAATGCCTTTTTATCCAACCTACTAAATATATCCTGAATATATCTCAACATAAATAAATACAAAATTAGGGATGAGCTTCGAGTTCGAGTCGAACTCATGTTCGACTCGAACATTAGCTGTTCGCAAGTTCGCCGAACAGCGAACAATTTGGGGTGTTCGCGGCAAATTCGAATGCCGCAGAACACCCTTTAAAAGTCTATGGGAGAAATCAAAAGTGCAAATTTTAAAGGCTTATATGCAAGTTATTGTCATAAAAAGTGTTTGGGGACCCGGGTCCTGCCCCAGGGGACATGTATCAATGCAAAAAAGTTTTAAAAACGGCCGTTTTTTCAGGAGCAGTGATTTTAATAATGCTTAAAGTCAAACAATAAAAGTGTAATATCCCCTTAAATTTCGTACCTGGGGGGTGTCTATAGTATGCCTGTAAAGGGGCGCATGTTTCCCGTGTTTAGAACAGTCTGACAGCAAAATGACATTTGGAAGGAAAAAACCCATTTAAAACTACCTGCGGCTATTGCATTGCCGACAATACACATAGAAGTTCATTGATAAAAACGGCATGGGAATTCCCCACAGGGAAACCCCGAACCAAAATTTAAAAAAAAAAAAATGACGTGGGAGTCCCCCTAAATTCCATACCAGGCCCTTCAAGTCTGGTATGGATATTAAGGGGAACCCCGGCCAAAATAAAAAAAAAATGGCGTGGGGTCCCCCCAAAAATCCATACCAGACCCTTATCCGAGCATGCAACCTGGCAGGCCGCAGGAAAAGAGGGGGGGACGAGAGTGCGCCCCCCCTCCTGAACCGTACCAGGCCACATGCCCTCAACATTGGGAGGGTGCTTTGGGGTAGCTCCCCAAAACACCTTGTCCCCATGTTGATGAGGACAAGGGCCTCATCTTGTGGGGGTCTGCGGGCGGGGGGCTTATCAGAATCTGGAAGCCCCCTTTAACAAGGGGACCCCCAGATCCCGCCCCCCCCTGTGTGAAATGGTAAGGGGGTACTTACCCCTACCATTTCACAAAAAAACTGTCAAAAATGTTAAAAATGACAAGAGACAGTTTTTGACAATTCCTTTATTTAAATGCTTCTTCTTTCTTCTATCTTCCTTCATCTTCTTCTTCTTCTGGTTCTTCTGGCTCTTCTGGTTCTTCCTCCGGCGTTCTTGTCCAGCATCTCCTCCGTGGCGTCTTCTATCTTCTTCTCCTTGGGCCGCTCCGCACCCATGGCATGGGGGGAGGCTCCCGCTCTTCTCTTCATCTTCTTCTTCATCCTCTTCTCTTCTTCCTTCTTCTCTTCTTCTCTTCTTCATTTTCTTCTCCGGGCCGCTCCGCATCCATGCTGGCATGGAGGGAGGCTCCCGCTGTGTGATGGCGTCTCCTTGTCTGACGGTTCTTAAATAACGGGGGGCGGGGCCACCTGGGGACCCCACCCCCTCTGACGCACGGGACATGATGGGACTTCCCTGTGGCATTCCCCGTGACGTCATAGGGAAGTCCCGTCAAGTCACTGTGCGTCAGAGGGGGGCGGGGTCACTGGGTGGCCCCGCCCCCCGTTATTTAAGAACCGTCAGACGAGGAGACGCCGTCACACAGCGGGAGCCTCCCTCCATGCCAGCATGGGTGCGGAGCGGCCCGGAGAAGAAAATGAAGAAGAGAAGAGGATGAAGAAGAAGATGAAGAGAAGAGCGGGAGCCTCTCCACATGCCATGGGTGCGGAGCGGCCCGAGGAGAAGAAGATAGAAGACGCCGCGGAGGAGATGCTGGACGAGAACGCTGGAGGAAGAACCAGAAGAACCAGAAGAAGAAGAAGATGAAGGAAGATAGAAGAAATAAGAAGCATTTAAATAAAGGAATTATCAAAAACTGTCTCTTGTCATTTTTAACATATTTGACAGTTTTTTAGTGAAATGGTAGGGGTAAGTACCCCCTTACCATTTCACACAGGGGGGGGCGGGATCTGGGGGTCCCCTTGTTAAAGGGGGCTTCCAGATTCCGATAAGCCCCCCGCCCGCAGACCCCCACAACCACTGGCCAGGGTTGTGGGGATGAGGCCCTTGTCCTCATCAACATGGGGACAAGGTGTTTTGGGGGGCTACCCCAAATCACCCTCCCAATGTTGAGGGCATGTGGCCTGGTATGGTTCAGGAGGGGGGGCGCACTCTCGTCCCCCCCTCTTTTCCTGCGGCCTGCCAGGTTGAGTGCTCGGATAAGGGTCTGGTATGGATTTTTGGGGGGACCCCACGCCGTTTTTTTTTTTTTTTTTGGCGCGGGGTTCCCCTTAAAATCCATACCAGACCTGAAGGGCCTGGTATGGAATTTAGGGGGACTCCCACGTAATTTTTTTTTTTTTAATTTTGGTTCGGGGTTTCCCTGTGGGGAATTCCCATGACGTTTTTATCAATGAACTTCTATGCATATTGTCGGCAATGCAATAGCCGCGGGTAGTTTTAAATGGGTTTTTTCCTTCCAAATGTCATTTTGCTGTCAGACTGTTCTAAACACAGGAAACATGCGCCCCTTTACAGGCATACTATAGACACCCCCCAGGTACGAAATTTAAAGGGATATTACACTTTTATTGTTTGACTTTAAGCATTATTAAAATCACTGCTCCTGAAAAAATGGCCGTTTTTAAAACTTTTTTTGCATTGATCCATGTCCCCTGGGGCAGGACCCGGGTCCCCAAACACTTTTTTTGACAATAACTTGCATATAAGCCTTTAAAATTAGCACTTTTGATTATTCATGTTCGTGTCCCATAGACTTTAATGGTGTTCACGTGTTCGAGCGAACTTTTTTCCTGTTCGCATGTTCTGGTGCGAACCGAACAGGGGGGTGTTCGGCTCATCCCTATACAAAATTGATATATGACATTTGTGTCCAAACTGTAATGTCCAACCTATAGGGAATCACACTGTCCACTGCCCAAGAGCCAAGCCAATGCAGCCGTCAGAATTAGTACATAAAGTGACTAAGATGGCAAAGAGGAAAGTAGACAGCGCTATATAAAGAGTATATAAATGCAAGGCAATCATGCCAAAGGGCTAAAAAGAGATGATTTATTGTTCACAGTAAAGTTTAAAAGCCATAGTGGGTCATACGATACCAGGCCGGTGTGGATGGATGGGTAATATCCACTGGGTCTGGTAAGCAGGGGGATAAGAGGAGTCCCCATGATGTAAAGTAACCAACCGCTAAAACAAAGCCGCAGACACTAACGAGCCAAGCCAAGCCGGAGTCCATCGGCGCTGCCATGTGATGTCACTGTGACGTACAGACGGAAGTACAGGACAGAAGAGGATTGCCAATCAAACCAGCATGGAACGCAGAGGGAGTCTTGTTGCCGTGACAACGTGTTTCACATGCATGCGCTTTGTCAAATCAAGAATTTGCACAAAATGCATTGTCACGGCAACAAGACTCCCCCTGCATTCCCCCTCTATGGTCCTGCACTTCCTCCTCTATGTCGCGTTGATGTCACACGGGAGTGCTGATGACTCCGGCTTGGCTCCTGAGCATCTGTGGCTTGGTTTCAGTGGCTGGTTACTATACATCATGTTGGACACCTCTTATCCCCCTGATCACCCGACCCAGCAGATATTAACCCATCCATATCCATCCACACTGACCTGGTATTGTTTGACCCACTATGGCTTTTAAACCTTACTGTGAACAATAATGTCTACCACATCTATCCAGTAGGGATGAGCTTCGAGTTTGAGTCGAACCCATGTTCGACTCGAACATCGCCTGTTTGGCTGCTTGTCGAATTGTGAATGATATGGCCCATTTGCGCCAAATTCGAGTGGAGTGTCACGGCCCATAGTTCACTGCGGCATCACAGTGCATTGCTGGCTGATGACTGGCCAAGTGAGAAAGTGTGAAACTGCGCTAATAAAAACAGACTGATATAGATGACAATTAACCATCATGAGGTGCAAAACAAAAAAAAAACATTATGCATTCAATACATGTGCAAAGGTGCATAATCATGTGCATCAGTGCAAGTTTTAAGACATGTTAAAGTCCATAAAATTAATACGATGACCACCCAAATGCTGATGAGTGTTAAAAGTTTGTTGATGATTAGATTTGAAGTGTCAGATCCACCATCACCAAATATAAAAGGCTGGCCGCTTACCAGAGACCCATGACCCCCCACTACAGAGGGTCTGGGTAAGCTGTTATGGAATAATCACTCTGGACCACCATCAAAAAATCAGACAGCTCCGCTGTGTTGAAAAAGGGGGCCTTGATATCAGATGGATCAGTAGCGGGACAGCAAACCCTCAGCACGGAAAGCCATAAAAGGAAGGAGAGCTCCGAATATTGTAAAATCCCCGACTTGCAGATGCCCTGACTTAGTTGGGGTCCTCCTGAGGAGTCCCCCGAACTGTTTGACCACAGTGTTGGGCACATGCTCCAGGAGGATGCCCAGAGTTTTGAAGGCTGCAATGATGGTACTCAGCTAGAGGAAGGCTGTAACGTGAGCCCAGATAGAGGGGGTGCCCAAGAAGGGCAGCAATCTGGCAGTCATGTTCCCCCAGCTGCAGCATACTGCCAGGTTTGCTCCAGTGATGAGGAGGGAGGGGATGATGAGGTCAATGACTCCACGTGGGTGCCTGATAGGAGAGAGGAGGAGAAGGAGGAGGCACATCACCAACGAGGAAGGATGCCCTCCAGGGGCCAGCTTAAGGGCAGGATACTGACTGCATCACACCGCAGAGCTCCACATGTGCAGGGTGCTGCTGTCTCTGTGCATTATTCCAAAAGTTCTTTGGTGTGGGCCTTTTTTTGAGATGAGTGCATCAGATTCCACCGCTGCTATTTGCAACATATGTCTCAAGCGTATTTCGCGTGGCCAAAACATCACCCGCTTGGGCACCACATGCTTGACCAGACATATGTTGACCTGCCACGTTGGCAAGCATACCTAAAAGACCCACAGAAAAGAACAAAGAGGACCTCTCCTTGCTCCTCATCAGCTGGGATCTCCAACCCCACTATACCTTCAGTCCTCTCTGAGACCTGCACTGAGAGGAATGAAGGTGTAGAATTAGATGTGTCACAGCCAAGTACTTGCGGGCAATCTGCTATTGGTACACTGACATCAGATTGTACCAGGCAAATTTCCCTGCCCCAGCTGCTGTACCGCTGAAAGAAGTTTGCTCCCAGCCATCCACATGCCCAGCGGTTGAATGCTAGCTTAGCTAAATTGCTAGCACTGTTGCCTTTTCAGTTGGTAGACTCTGCCCCCTTCCGTGAGTTTGTGGAATGCGCGGTTCCTCAGTGGCAGGTTCCCAAACGCCACTTTTTCTCACGGAAGGCAATTCCGGCTCTCTACCGGCATGTGGAAGGCAATGTCTTGGCCTTGCTGGACAGGCCGGTCAGCGGTAAGCTGCATATTATCACTGACTTATGGTCCAGCAGGCATGGACACGAACATTACCTATCTTTTACAGCACATTGTGTGAGTCTTCTGGCAGCTGGGAAGGATGCAGGACAAGGTGCAGTAGTGTTGGAGGTTGTTCCACCACCACACCTCCAAAATGCTACTACTGGTGATTCTGACACACCTCTCTCCTCCACCCCCTTCTCTTCTTCTTCCTCCATGGCCTCTTCCTGTGCTTTGTCCTCGGAACCAGCGGTGCTCCGTAGGTGTTTAAGGGGCTACGCAAGTACGCAGGCCAAAAGATGCCATGCAGTGCTTGAGCTGGTGTGCTTGGGGGACAGGAGCCACACTGGGGCAGAGATTCTGTCAGCTCTGCAGGGGCAGGCTCAGAGGTGGTTGACGCCATGCCAGCTTCAGCCAGGAATGGTGGTTTGCGACAATGGCACCAACCTCCCCTCCGCCCTCTGACATGGACAACTGACCCATGTGCCCTGTTTGGCTCACGTCCTTAACTTGGTGGTGCAGCGGTTCTTGGGCAGGTACGTGGGCTTACAGGATGTCCTGAGGCAGGCCAGGAAAGTCTGTGTGCATTTCCGCTGGTCATATAATGCCAGTGCTCGGCTGGCTGACCTCCAAAAGGAATTGAACCTGCCCAAGAACCGCCTAATCTGTGACATGCCCATCAGGTGGAACTCTATCTTGGCCATGCTGCAGTGGCTGCACACGCAGCAGAGGGCCATCAATGAGTACCTGTGCGACTATGGCACCAGGACAGGGTCAGGAGAGCTTGTTTTTTTTCCCCACGCCAGTGGGCCATGATCAGGGATGCATGCACTGTCCTGTCACCATTTGAGGAGGCCATGAGGATGGTGAGCATTGACAGTGCATGCATCAGTGACACTGTCCCCCTTGTCCACCTGTTGGAGCACACGCTGCGTGGAATAATGGACAGGGCACTTGAGGCAGAACAGAGGCAGGAAGAGGAGGACTTCCTTACCTCTCAAGGCCCCCTTTATCCAGACAGTGTTCCTGTGTGCCCGCTCATCACACAGGAAGAGGAGGAGGAGGAGGAATGTGTCAGCATGGAGGTGGAGCCTGGCACTCAGATCAGGAGCAGTCTTCAAGGGATCATTTACAGTCCCAAGAAACCCATGGACTTGTACGTGGCTGGGACGAGGTGGCTGCGGATCATGTCATCCTTAGTTACCCAGAGGACTCTGGACCGAAAGCCTCAGAAAACCTATGCTGCATGGCCTCCCTGATCCTGCAAAGCCTGTGGAAAGATCCTTGTATTCGTGGTATCAAGGAGAGGGATCGTTACTGGCTGGCAACCCTCCTTGATCCACGTTACAAGGGTAAGGTTGCGGACCTTATCTTGCCGTCACAGAGGGAGCAGAGGATGAAACATCTTTGGGAGGCCTTGTAGAAAGGTCTGTGCAACGCGTTCACAGAGACTGGGAGGTTAAAAACGCCTGTTCCTGGACAATGTGTTGCTGAGGCTTCGGTCAGTCAAAGAAGGAGCGGTGAAGAAGGTGGCCGTCTGACCGATGCGTTCACACAATTTTTTAGTCCACAGCCCCAAGGTATAATCGGTTCCAGCAACCATGGCCAGCGTCTGTTTCACATGGTGCAGGAATACCTAGGGGCAAGATCTGACTTGGACACCTTTCCCACCGAAAATCCTGTGGGTTACTGGGTCTTGAGGATGGGTCACTGGCCAGAGCTTGCACAGTATGCAATTGAGCTACTGGCCTGTCCTGCATCCAACGTTCTTTCAGAACACACATTTAGTGCTGCTGGAGGCTTTGTAACCGATCACAGGGTGCGCCTGTCCACGGACTTGGTCGATTGACTGACCTTCATAAAAATTAATCAGTCTTGGATCACCACCAACTACCAAGCACCTGATACTGATGTAACCGAATAATTTTTTTTGAAATGTCAGATCCCTTCAAGACTGCCTATGCTGATGCTGAGTGACTATCCTGTTATGCTGAGTGACTATCCTCTTCCTCCTCAATGATCATGCTGATAGCTTGTAAGAATATTTTTGGTTCTGGGCACCGCCACCAGTGGCTAAGGCCCAATTTTTCAGTCCCTGTTTAACAGGGGCATGTAATTACAATTTTTGATGCAATATTTTGCAAGGAGGGTTCGTTGCTGCGCTCAACTAGAGTATTTGTGGGGGGTTGCAGTGTTGTGGCACCAGTACCAGTGCCTAAGGCCAATTTTTCAGCCCCTGTTTAACAGGGGCATGTAATTACAATTTTAGATGCAATACTTTGCAGCAGGGCTCGTTCCTGCACTCCAACTAGAGTATCTGTTAGGGATTGCAGTGTTGTGGCACCAGCCCCAGTGGCTAAGGCCCAATTTTCAGCCCCTATTTAACAGGGGCGTGTAATTACAATTTTTGTTGCAATATTTTGCAGGAGGGCTCATTCCTGCGCTCCAATTAGAGTATCTGTGAGGGGTTGCAGTGTTGTGGCACCAGTGCCTAAGGCCCAATTTTTCTGCCCCTGTTCAACAGGGACATGTAATTACAATTCTTGATCTAATATTTCACAGCAGGGCCCGTTTCTGCGCCCACCAAGAGTAACTGTGAATACTTACAGTGTTGTGGCACCAGCACCACCACCACCACCACCACCAAAGGCCCAGTTTTTCTGCCCCTGTTCAACAGGTGCATGTAATTACAATTCTTGATCTAATATTTCACAGCAGGGCCCGTTTCTACACCCACCAAGAGTAACTGTGAGGACTTACAGTGTTGTGGCACCAGCACCACCACCACCACCAAAGGCCCAATTTTTCTGACCCTGTTCAACAGGGAGATGTAATTACAATTCTTGATCTAATATTTCACAGCAGGGCCAGTTCCTGCACCCACTAAGAGTAACTGTGAGGGCTTACAGTGTTGTGGAAATACCAACACCTAAGACCCCAATTTCTGCAGAGTATATAGGGCAGGCCCCTACTTTCAAACATCCAACTTACAAATGACTCCTACTTGCAAACGGAAGGAGACAACAGGAAGTGAGATGAAATCTACCCCTAGGAAGGGAAATTCTCTCCTGTAAGAGTTAATATGGGAAAAACATGTCTCCTCTCCACTGATGCTTTATCAACAATCCTTGTTTCACTAAAAACCCCAAATTGTCAAAAAAC
Organism: Aquarana catesbeiana; assembly: GCF_042186555.1. NCBI lineage: Eukaryota > Metazoa > Chordata > Amphibia > Anura > Ranidae > Aquarana > Aquarana catesbeiana. Next base: position 178,296,973 of record NC_133330.1, read on the forward strand.
ATTTATTATTGGCAAGTGAGGTGAAATCTTCTGAAGAGGTGCACAGACAGCAAAATACATGTCACAGGGGTGATAACCCTTCCCTATGTTTTCCAAAAAGCTTAAAATAGATTTTTTGTCTGGAGCTACACTTTAAAAATGTACCAGTTCAAAATTACAAACAAATTCTACTTAACAACAAACCTACAGTCCCTGTCTTGTTTGCACCGCTTGTATACTGCTCTTCAGAGTATATAGGGCCTGGTGGCCCCACGCCTTTCCTTTTTTTAATTTGGGTGCGGGGTTCCCCTTAATATCCAAACAAGACCCAAAGGGCCTGGTAATGGACTGGGGGGTACCCATGCCGTTTGTCTCACTGATTTTCATCCATATTGCCTGGACCTGACAGTACATTAAAGCTGCAAGCAGTTTTAAATGACTTTTATTACTTTAAAAATGTAATTTTGTGCAGGGACTGTTCTAAGCACGGGAAACACGTGCCACTTTACAGGCATACTATAGACACCCCCCAGGTATGATATTTAAAGGGATATTTCACTTTCACTTTTTTTTCACTTTAAGCATTATTAAAAATCACTGCTCCTGAAAAAAACGTCCCTTTTTAAAACTTTTTTTCGCATTGATGCATGTCCCCTGGGGCAGGACTCGGGTCCCCAAACCCTTTTTAGGACAATACCATGAAAATTAGCCTTTAAAATTAGCACTTTTGATTTAGGAAGTTCGATTATCATAGACTTCAATGGGGTTCTAAAGTTCATGCAAATTTTTGGTCTGTTCGCAGGTTCTGGTGCAAACCAAACAGGGGGGGGTGTTCGGCTCATCCCTACTATCCAGATAGAGCTGTCTATTTCCTGTTTGCATGGCTGACTGAGGTGAAGGTGCCAGGGCCTCCTCTTTGAAATATGCAGGTTAAAATGTCTTGGTCATTGCCACTGTTGCATCTGTCCCTTCCTTTTTCCGTGCAACTGCATCCACCACCACTTTATTGAAGGAGGTGGTGGGTTGCATTTTAACTTTCTCTTGCAAGGCTCTCTGGACTGGGCAGCCTCTAGGCCAGTTATGTACTAGTCCCATAGTATATGGTCTGAATCAGTGATGTCAATGCAGCTGCTCACATCCCTCTTTTACAGGCACCTCCAGAGGTTCTACATGGCTACCGCATAATGGGTGAGGTTCTTGTCCTCCAGCTGTTTCCTTAGGAAGAACCTTCACCGCAGCTCCAGAAGTGGCATCTTTTCCTCAAAGTGTGACACTATCTGTTCTAGAGCAGCTTGCTCGTCCTCTGGCAGTGCCATCACTGCTTATCAAGCATCATCCTCTAAGGTGTTAATGTCCAACTTCACCACCAGGCGGTCTGGAATCTGGGAAGACAGCCCAACCAGGAACACTCACGGATCCAACAGCGTGTAGGAGGTTTCAGCTGAACTGGCAGTGCCTATTAGGAGAGGCAGAATGTAGCCTGGCTGTCTTGTGATGAAGCGGGAAGATGTCCAGAGAAGTTGCAAGCCCTAAGCTGTACCTCCTCGTCAGAAACCTTTCCCTGCTGCAAGTTACATCCACATAACAGATGGGGTACCTGACCCTACTCCATCCACTCGCAAAATGCTCACCAAGCCTAGGAGCCAGGGCTTTAAATTGACTCTGTTTGACTCGAGATGGCTGCTGGAGTCAAATGGGGCAGCAGCATCCATTCGGATGACTTGACTCCTATTGACTCCAATTGCAATGCCACTGTAGACGAGCGCCACCTACAGTGGAGAAAGTAGACTGCGCCTGCTTACACAAACAATCATGTACAGACTGAAGTGAGTTTGCCAAAAATAAAAATGTGTTTTTTTATGGTCCATTAAGAGACACTGAATGGTAAAATATTCTGTGCCAGGTGGGCTATTCTGCCCCTTCAGGAGGTTTGAGCACTGGCAACGCAAATAAACTGTTAAGCCATCCCATGCATAACCCCACCTCCAACTGTCATGCCTCAGTATTTTGCTATTGTCCTCGGAGGCAGGGCTCCTTTTCCTCAGTTGTACTGTAAAAAAAACATAATTCATTTTTTTTTTTTTACAATTTTTTTCTCAATGAAGATTTTTATTGCATTGCAGATGTAACTTCAATGAAGACCTAAAAACAAGCTGCTAAAACTTGTCTTCTTACAGCAGCTATCTGGCTCTACTTATCCTCAGCACTGCCTTAAAAGCCATGCCCAGACCCCAATTGGCCAAAGATCGCAGGGCTAGCCTGGAATGTAACCTTAGGGAACTGGACTCTGCCATTGGCACTTTCTAAACCTTATGCCCGTACACACGGTTGGATTTTCCAACTGAAAATGTTCGATGGGAGCTTTTTGTCGTAAATTCTGACCGTGAGTAAGCTCCATCGAACATTTTTCCAACAACAAAATCCATTGTCGGAAATTCCGATCATGTGTACACAATTCCGACGCACAAAGTTCCACGCATGCTCAGAATCAAGTAGAAGAGCCGCACTGACTATTGAACTTTGGCTTGTCATACATGTTGTACCTCACCGCGTTCTTGACATTCAGAATTTCAGAAAAGCTTTGTGTAACCGTGTGCATGCAAGACAAGTTTGAGCCAATATCCGTCGAAAAAAATCCATGGATTTTGTTGTCGGAATGTCCGATCAATGTGCGATCATGTTTACGTGGCATTAGTGTACTGTGAAAGTTAGTAACAGTGCACTCTCCTGGTCCAAAGCCATGGCACTGCTTAATGTATAAACCAGTCTCACTTGTGGGTAAAAGCTATGGTTGTGTTAAATATTTACCTAGTAAGTCCTATCCAGGCACCAAGCTCTGCCTGTGGTACTCTGCAAACCTTCATTTCTGTGTCAAATAGCCACAGAACATAATCTCAAAGTCCAGAGTACTGACACGACTGCTGCTGTGCCTGGTCTCAAAACCCTCACTATGTAAGTGACACTAAAGCTGTGTTAAAAATAAAACTGGTAAATTATCTTCAGCTACTGAGCATTGCATTGTGGCACTATTCAGACCTTTGTTGGTTTGCCAGTTAGATGCAGAGCAAAGTGTCCCAGTTCAGAGCTAAGGCACGGCCGCTGATGTGACCCAGTCTTTGTCTACTATCATTGTACAACATCCTTACAGCATGACACATTTGGTTTCTCCCTCTGTGTTGCTATGGAATTATTTCCCATACTTTACAGAACATGAGTTTTGGGGGTTATTATGGTTTGTTATCATAGCACTATTGACACCTTAGTGTACTGTGTCATCTACAGAGCACTCTCCTACACTACAGCCATGGAACAATTAACTGTGATCTAGTCTCTATACACATTTCAAGTGAATGTAAACTGTCTGCCCTAAACCATGTTATTTTTTCCTCAGATGTTTCCTTACCCCCTCTGAGTTGTTGCCATCTGTTTTTTTCTTTGTCTGAAATGTCTTTTGGCAGTTGGCCTGTCTATGCCAGTCTACAAGCATTTTCCCCAGATGCAGAGAACAGCACAACCTCTGGAATGCCTAATCTCTTACATTTCAGTCTGTAAGTGATCCAGAGTGGATGTAAATATTGCAAATTACTTCACAGTTCAAGCTGTTGTGCACTTTTTATATAAAAAAAAGTGTCTTGTTCCTGTCTTGTTTTTGCTTTGGTTTAATGATAAGGCTGAGTATTGACATCATTTACATGGTGGAGTGTGGGAAATATGCTTCCACATACTTTCTCCTGCCTTTTCAGCTGGCAAAATCCTGCTAAGGCTCCTGCATTGCTTGCACTTTGGAACCTTCTGGTCCTCAGATCAGGTTTCACTGCCTGCTTACAGTGACTTGATCACTTACATCCTCCTGGTACGTTTGCTAGCATCTCTTGTTTGGGTTTGTAAGTATGTAAGTAAGGTATGCAAGGCATTACTTATTTTTGGGCCTAGTATTTCTCCGCCCTGCAGTGCAACATGTTGATTCATAGATACACAGAGGACAGTCCCACTGTCTTGGGTGACCTCAGCCCATCCTATTTCCTATTACCAATAGCAGTGATTTCTTAGCTGTCAAAAGAAGGGATCAACATCTGCAATAAAGATCCTGGGAACCTTAATATATTAGGGTTCCCAGGATTCTCTGCCTTCTCCAGAGTCTCATACAGCTACACAAAGTGAGTCTCAACCCTAAAATACAGTCATAAAACCCTTGATATCCTTTTTTTTTTTTTTTTACCTGTACATAGTTAAGATAGTTGCACCTTGCTGTATACTACTACAGAGCCCACTATGGTACCTCTACCCCTTAGTGTGCCTGGGAATCCTATTACTGTCTTTGATTCAGAATCTTCACTGTCTTTTCCTGAAGAGCCTTTTTTCAGCCTTTCTTCAACATATGACTCAGCTTTACAAGAAGTTATAGCTCCTCTAATGCAGGACATTCCACCCTGCAATTAGGGGATCAGTCTGCTATTTCAGTCATTGGGCCATAAACTCTACATTCTGTTACTTAGTGGCCACATTTGGGCAATAATGTGACTGCAATTCCAGCCCCTTTGCTATTGTGGCCAGAGAATTCTGTCCATATAAGACAATGTCGGCGGTTCCTAGGGAGGTGGCGGATGCAAACACCCACTGCTTCTTTACTGTAGATATACTGCTCCAATATATGATGTCTTGCTTCTCTGAAGAGGGAAGCAAGATGGACAAAACAGAACATTCGTCCAAATGCCCAAACAGTCAAAGTTGTCTCATTCTTAGGTGTAAGCTTCACAAGTAAAATCTAGAATCACATTCAATGAATTACTACTATAGGCTACCTGTGTAGTTTACACAATAGGGTACCATTTGTTTTATGAAGTTAGTGGTTTATCTCTATCCTTTGACGTTAGTTGTTATGTTAGTATTTTTGGAAATGTAGGTGTTTACAAAAAAATGCCTGTATCGTGTAACTCTAGCTCTACAGTTTCCCACTGCCATACATGACAGTTTCTCCATCACGCATATGTAGAAGCTGGACTTCCTTCTCTCCTGTGAGGGAGGCACTCCAGTGTCTATAAGTACATGTTATACAAGAGTAGAAGCCTAAACACAGAGGCGGCTCTCTAATTAGGCGAAATAGGCGGTGGCCTCAGGCCTCGCAGTCATAGGGGTCTCGCACAGCTGGCTCGTTTACCTAGTTAGAGAGCCGCCTCATTCAGCAGCAGAGATCTCCGTCCTGAGTCCCCTCACTCTGCTACAGGGAGAAATAACAGACAGGCTGCAAGTGAGATGTGTGATCGGAGCTCACATACATCTCCGGATCACAGACAGGGAGAGCCGCTCAGCATAGCCTGTTCTGACAGATCTCCCCCCTCCCCCTGCTGCCCGTACAGCCAGACAGAAGATGAGAGAGAGCTTCTGCTCCTCCTCCTCCCGCCCTCTCCTCCTGTGTCTGCCCCGCCCACTCTCCTCGGCAGTGTTCTCTGTTCTGCCTCAGAGAAGGGGATGTGTGGGCGGGAAGATTCAAGCTGGAGCCCAGGAAAAGGAAAAGGGGAGTCTGATCCATCCATCCATCCATCCATCCATCCAGTCCCTCCTGCCTCCCAGTGAGTACACTGATGTAGGGGATGTTCTTCCCTCCCTTATTCCTCCATCCCCCTCTCTTTCTTTCTTTCCATTCTTTTTGTCTCTTTCTTTCTCTTTCCTTCATTCTTTCCCCATCCCCCTCTCTTTCTTTCTTTCTTTGTTTTTCTTTCCTTCTTTCTTTCATTCCATCTTTTCTCTTTCTTTCTTTCTTCCTTTCTTTCTTCCTTTCTTTCTTCCTTTCTTTCTTTCTTTCTTTCTTTCTTTCTTTCTTTCTTTCTTTCTTTCTTTCTTTCTTTCTTTCTTTCTTTCCTTCCATTATTTTTGTCATTCTTTCTTTTTCTCTTTCCTTCCTTATTCCTCCATCCTCCTCTCTTTCTTTCTCTTTCTTTCCATCTTCCTTTCTCCTTTCTTCTTTCCTTCCATCTCTTCTTTATTTCCTTTTTTCTTCCTTTCTTTCCATTCTTTTTGTCTCTTTCTTTCCTTCCTTCTTTCTCCACCCCTTCTCGTTCTTTCTTTCTTTCCTTCCTTCTTTCTCCACCCCTTCTCGTTCTTTCTTTCTTTCTTTCTTTCTTTCTTTCTTTCTTTCTTTCTTTCTTTCTTTCTTTCTTTCTTTCTTTCTTTCTTTCTTTCTTTCTTTCTTTCTTTCTTTCTTTCTTTCCTTCCATCTTTCTTTCTCTTTCTTTCCTTCCATCTTTTTCTTTCTTTCTTTCTTTCTTTCTTTCTTTCTTTCTTTCTTTCTTTCTTTCTTTCTTTCTTTCTTTCTTTCCTTCCATCTTTCTTTCTCTTTCTTTCCTTCCATCTTTCTTTCTCTTTCTTTCCTTCCATCTTTCTTTCTCTTTCTTTCCTTCCATCTTTCTTTCTCTTTCTTTCTTTCCTTCCATCTTTCTTTCCTTCCATATCTCTTTCTTTCTTTCTCTTTCTTTCCTTTCCATCTTTCTTTCTCTTTCATTCCTTTCCATCTTTCTTTCTCTTTCTTTCCTTCCATCTTTCTTTCCTTCCATATCTCTTTCTTTCTTTCCTTCCATCTTTCTTTCCTTCCATATCTCTTTCCTTCTTTCCTTCCATCTTTCTTTCTTTCCTTCCATCTTTCTTTCTCTTTCTTTCCTTCCATCTTTCTTTCTCTTTCTTTCCATCTTTCTTTCTCTTTCTTTCCTTTCCATCTTTCTTTCTCTTTCTTTCCTTCCATCTTTCTTTCCTTCCATATTTCTTTCTTTCTTTCTTTCTTTCTTTCTTTCTTTCTTTCTTTCTTTCTTTCTTTCTTTCTTTCCTTCAATATCTCTTTCTTTCCTTCAATATCTCTTTCTTTCCTTCAATATCTCTTTCTTTCTTTCTCTTTCTTTCCTTCAATATCTCTTTCTTTCTTTCTCTTTCTTTCCTTCCATCTTTCTTTCTTTCTTTCTTTCTTTCTTTCTTTCTTTCTTTCTTTCTTTCTTTCTTTCTTTCTTTCTTTCTCTCTCTTTCTCTCTTTCTCTCTCTTTCGCTCTTTCTTTCTCTCTCTTTCTTTCTTTCTTTCTTTCTTTCTTTCTTCTTTCTTTCTTTCTTTCTTTCTTTCTTTCTTTCTTTCTTTCTTTCTTTCTTTCTTTCTTTCTTTCTTTCTTTCTTTCTCTTTCCTTCCATCTTTCTTTCTCTTTCTTTCCTTCCATCTTTCTTTCTCTTTCTTTCCTTCCATCTTTCTTTCTCTTTCTTTCCTTCCATCTTTCTTTCTCTTTCTTTCCTTCCACCTTTCTTTCTCTTTCTTTCCTTCCATCTTTCTTTCTCTTTCTTTCCTTCCACCTTTCTTTCTCTTTCTTTCCTTCCACCTTTCTTTCTCTTTCTTTCCTTCCACCTTTCTTTCTCTTTCTTTCCTTCCATCTTTCTTTCTCTTTCTTTCTTTCTTTCTTTCTTTCTTTCTTTCTTTCTTTCTTTCTTTCTTTCTCTTTCCTTCCATCTTTCTTTCTCTTTCTTTCCTTCCATCTTTCTTTCTCTTTCTTTCTCTTTCTTTCCTTCCACCTTTCTTTCTCTTTCTTTCCTTCCATCTTTCTTTCCTTCCATATCTCTTTCTTTCTTTCCTTCCATCTTTCTTTCCTTCCATATCTCTTTCTTTCTTTCCTTCCATCTTTCTTTCCTTCCATATCTCTTTCTTTCTTTCCTTCCATCTTTCTTTCTTTCCTTCCATCTTTCTTTCTCTTTCTTTCCTTCCATCTTTCTTTCTCTTTCTTTCCATCTTTCTTTCTCTTTCTTTCCTTCCATCTTTCTTTCTTTCTCTTTCTTTCCTTTCCATCTTTCTTTCTCTTTCTTTCCTTCCATCTTTCTTTCCTTCCATATCTCTCTCTTTCTTCTTTCTTTCTTTCTTTCTTTCTTTCTTTCTTTCTTTCTTTCTTTCTTTCTTTCTTTCTTTCTTTCTTTCTTTCTTTCTTTCTTTCTTTCTTTCTTTCTTCTTTCCTTCCATTTTTCTTTCTTTCTTTCTTTCTTTCCTTCCATTTTTCTTTCCTTCCATATCTCTTTCTTTCTTTCCTTTCCATCTTTCTTTCTCTTTCTTTCCTTCCATCTTTCTTTCTCTTTCTTTCCATCTTTCTTCCTCTTTCTTTCCTTCCATCTTTCTTTCCTTCCATATCTCTTTCTTTCTTTCTCTTTCTTTCCTTTCCATCTTTCTTTCTCTTTCTTTCCTTCCATCTTTCTTTCCTTCCATATTTCTTTCTTTCTTTCTCTTTCTTTTCTTCCCATCTTTCTTTCTTTCTTTCTTTCTTTCTTTCTTTCTTTCTTTCTTTCTTTCTTTCTTTCTTTCTTTCTTTCTTTCTTTCTTTCTTTCTTTCTTTCTTCTTTCTTTCTTTCTTTCTTTCTTTCTTTCTTTCTTTCCTTCCATTATTTTTGTCATTCTTTCTTTTTCTCTTTCCTTCCTTATTCCTCCATCCTCCTCTCTTTCTTTCTCTTTCTTTCCATCTTCCTTTCTCCTTTCTTCTTTCCTTCCATCTCTTCTTTATTTCCTTTTTTCTTCCTTTCTTTCCATTCTTTTTGTCTCTTTCTTTCCTTCCTTCTTTCTCCACCCCTTCTCGTTCTTTCTTTCTTTCCTTCCTTCTTTCTCCACCCCTTCTCGTTCTTTCTTTCTTTCTTTCTTTCTTTCTTTCTTTCTTTCTTTCTTTCCTTCAATATCTCTTTCTTTCCTTCAATATCTCTTTCTTTCCTTCAATATCTCTTTCTTTCTTTCTCTTTCTTTCCTTCAATATCTC